>NW_012147853.1:887645-888540 GCF_000956105.1 Propithecus coquereli
GGAAGTAAAGAAAAACAAAAACAAAAACAAAAAAAGAAGCCACAACTAAACCAAGTACAATTAAAGGAAATAGGAATGAGAAATAGTGTTTTACAATAGCCACTCATTCATGTGTGTGTGCATGTGTGTATGTGTGTTCGTGTGTGTATTCGGTTTGTTATTCAGTTTGTACAGAAAGTTCAAGTAGAAAACCAAAAACCATTGTCAACTATATTGCATTAAGAACCAGAGGAAAGTCACTTAAGTTACCTTGACAGAAATGTTGAAAATAAATGCAAAGAATTATATTTAGAGTGAGAATGCCCAAGTGTCTTACAGTCTTCAAAAAGCAATTAAATTGAAAAAATTGCTTCTAGAGCTTGGAAGGATTTAAACTATTACCATTAAAGATGGAGTTGGATGTTATGCCATTAACAGAATACATCCTTTAACATTGCTATCCTGTGCATCAGAACATACTTACTGTGTACACAAAGATATAAAGGCTCCCATATTGGACTTATTGCTGGTTAGAAAAATCATCTTTAATATTTCCCATCTTTTCTAGATGTAAATTTAATTCACAGTTGTAAGCAGCCTGAATTAGAAATTTTTAAGAAAAAGCTTGAGTCTTTATATGTTTCAGATAATTGTGTTTATATTACCTACAAAAAGCAAATAAACTGCAGAGCTTTTTCTGCTATATGCCAAATTATACTTTTGTTAATTTGATTGATTTTATTATCTTTGTCTCTCTCTCTCTAATCTATTTATCTATCATCTATTAATCCATTCATCCATCCATTCATCCATCCATCCTTCCTTCCTCCCTTCCTCCCTCCTTCCTTCCTTCCTCCCATTCATCCATCCATTCATCCATCCATCCTTCCTTCCTCCCATTCAATCTTCTATTACT
>NW_012147853.1:889077-912337 GCF_000956105.1 Propithecus coquereli
AGGGAGGAGGAGGGGACGGATATTTGTATACACAAGGAGTGCAATGCACACCACCCGAAGGATGGACATATTTGAAACTCGGACTTGGGGGGAGGGACCAAGGGCAACATACGTAACCTAAACATCTGTACCCCTATAATATGTTGAAATAAAAGAAAAAAAAATATTAATGTAGACTGGTAGAAAATGGAACTACAGAAAGATTTTTATTTGCCTGGAATTTCCTGAGGTCAGTAAAGAATTCACTATGGACTATCTACTCAGATTAATATTAATTAATTATGCAGAAACGTAATTAGCTGAAGAACATTGATCTAGGGCAAGACAGAATTTTAATTTTGGATCCTGACATGGACTGACTGTATGATTTTGGTTATTTAAATAACCTAGACTTCAGTTTCCTCCTTTATAAAATGGGAATAATAATGGACTTAACTTTATTTTATGTTAAGCTCCATAAATTGCTTTAGGTATTCAAAGAAGAGAATTGATTGTCATTGGATTAGGTGTCTGAAATAGAAGCTTGAATTCCTAGGAGTGAAACAAATTTCACAATACTTGCCTGACTACTGAAAAACCAGGCTACTTGATAGGTAAGCATATATTATATACCTCTGCTTACCTTGTAGATATTTTCTGTCATGTCAGCAGTAGACAGAATGTCGGTCTGCTTCATGCCTACATTATTTACATGTGGGAGCTCAAACAATGTGAAATAAACTAAGAAGAGAGACACTTCATGCTTACATCTGTTCTTCAGTCTCCCAAATAATAGGATACCTCCAAATGTGACATGAAACTCATCAATAATATAAACTGAGGAATAAGTCCAAACAACTTGCATTTCAGAATTATATATACATTACACTTGCCAGAACCCCTAGTTGTGGATTAATCAAAGAATCCATCAGGTGTCCAAAGCATCCATCTTTTACACATACCCATCTAAAAAATACATCCATTATTTTAATTCAATAGTTCATCTTATAAAATATTATTTTAATGGATATTTTATGATAAATTATGCTAGTTTTTACTATTAATATTTTCTTCCCTAGTTGTATAAAAGAACAAGAGAATATAAATTCCTTGGCCTGTCAATTATTTAGTCATTTCAGATGTGATATTTATTTCCAGATGTCATAGAGGACCCTTTTCTCATAAAAGTGATTGCAAAACACATTTGATTTATAAACTTTTACACTTCTGTTTTCTACAAATTGGCTCTCTTCTGCAAATGAAGGAATAGCACATGCATTTGATTCTAAGTTCCCTCAGAATTGTCAAAACCTCACCATTGATTTTTCCATAGAAACTGAGCCTTGAAAAAAATCAGACTCAGTAATAATGTTGACATTAACACTCTTCTGAAAGACTCTGTGAATGAACTATTCATCTAATACTCACTGATCAAAACCAAGACAAACTTATTCCACAGTGTACCACTTTTGATTTGTTTAATTTTTAAAATTTGTTTACAGATACTGTTTCTGAGGGATAACAGCATTTCTCTGGGATACCCCTCTATACGTGCAACTGTAGAAAACAGCTTTTTTTTTCTATCTTTTCTTTTTCTTTTTTTTTTTTTAATTTCAGCATATTATGGGGGTACAGATGTTTAGGTTACGTGTGTTGCCCTTGGCCCCCCCCCCCCAAGTCCGTGTTTCAAATATGTCCATCCTTCGGGTAGTGCGCATTGCACTCCTTGTGTATACAAATACCCGTCCCCTCTTCCCTCCTCCCCCCTCCTCCCGCCGCCCTCCCCAGAAAACAGCTTTTATATTTACTTTGTCTCCTGCAGGAGTTGTATAGTAAATGAGAGTATTCTAATGCAAGGACTGCATTATAAAAACTGCTTTGCTGTATGTATTGTGCGTCTGTATATTTATACACAGCCAATGCATTCACTACTGTTCAATGGCACATTCTATGGTAAATGATGGAACTAGTACAAACTAAATGTGAATTTAACCTGTGAACTCTTTACTTGCACCACCTCATAAGCATGACACACTAGAAAATGTAGAGACTTAAATACACAAACTACATATGTCAAGGCTCACATATTACTTTTTTATTTTGCCTGTAACTGCCTGTACAATTTATTTTACAATTGTTTCTCCAAAAAGAAAATAAGGCTGAAAAGGCTATAGCAGTTGTATTTTGTGATTTAAAAGAAAATAAATAGTACTAATTCATGCCCAGAAAAAAAAAGTGCAGGCACTTTATAACCCTTTTCTGCACTCTCCTACTTGCTAGGAAAATCTGTGCTTTCCTCCTCAATGTAAAAAATTAGGTAGAGAAAATATCTCTGCTTAGCCTTAGAGGGAAAAGAGAAAATTATCATGAAGGATTCACATGCAAATAGAAGTACTTGAACAGTCTGAGGGAAAGGTAGTGGAGGACAGAGAGTGATGGAGTCTACCACTGGGAGGGAGATATAGCTTGGCAGGCACATAGCTACTGTGTCACATTCAGAGCCATCTACCCAAAGGTAGAAATCAAAGCAAGTGTAAACTACAAAAATGATTGTCAATATATTACCTTTAATGTCAAAACATACCTTTTTTAGAATATATGAACTACAACCTTATTTTGGGTTGCAATCTAGTATTATGATTATTTTGGAAGCCTCATTCTGTTTGCCTCATTAGGTCTATTTAACTTGAACATAAGGTTTGTGATATAAAGCTAATACTTGAATATAAAGTGATATAAAGCTATCTTTAAGTAGGCTCAATGACATTTGAAATTATCTTCTGGGAAATAGTTAACTTTTCTAAATTCATAACAGCCTTGCTTTGGGGAAATTACTTTTGATTTGCTTAGTGAATGAATCAGTAAGGCTCACTGAGGTGGGAAGCAGTGACGGGAAGCAAACATACAAACCACTAGTTAGCACATGTTGGGAATAATGACATCATGTGTTTAGATGCTAGTGTCAGTGAGATCAAATATGTCAGTGAATTTCAAACAAAATCAGCAACAAATACTTTGAGCCTATTATAAAACCCAGATTGATTAACCTTTGTTAACTGCTATCTATTTATCTGTCCACCTGTCTATCCATTGATTGATTGATCTATGTGTCACTGTGTATATTTCAGAATAAAATGAGTGATAGATTTTATATTCTTTCATGCATAGATATTTGCAGAAGGCCTACTATGTGCCAGCTTTTAAGCAAAGACAGTTGAGCAAAACAGTATTTAAAAATTACTGCCTTCAAGGAGCATAGTGTCTAACTAGGAAACTCAGACAAATAAATAGACAATTGCAATGTAGGTTAGTGAGTTGAATCATAAGGTCAAATAGAGACTGAAGCCATAATGGGGCACAAGGAACAGAATAGAGAACCCAGAAATAAAACCATGTACATACAACCAACTGATCTTTGAAAAAGTGTACAAAAACATACACTGGGGAAAAGACACACTATTCTATAAATGGTTCTGGGAAAATTGGATAGTTATATACAGAGGAATGAAACTGGATCCCTATCTCTTGCTAGATACAAAAATTAACTCAAGATGGATTAAAGACATAACTGTAAGACCTAAAACAATAAAAGTATCAGAAGAAAATCAAGGAAAAACCTAGCCAAAGAATTTATGGCTAAGACTCCAAAAACAAAGCAATAAAAACAAAAATAGACAAATAGGACATAATTAAACTGAAAAGCTTCTGCACATCAAAAGAAATAATCAACAGAGTCAGTAGACAATCTACAGAATGGAAAAAAATATTTGCAAACTATGTATTCAACAAAGGACTAATATCCAGAATCTACAAGGAACTCAAACAACTCAGTAAGAAAACAAATAACCCCATTAAAAATTGGGTAAAAGACATGAACAGGCATTTTTCAAAAGAAGATAGACAAATGGCCAACAAACATAAAAAAATGCTCAGCATCACTAAACACCAGGGAAATGCAAATTAAAACTGACACAATGAAATACCATCTTATTCCAATTGGAATGGCCATTATTAAAAAGTCAAAAAACAATAGATATTGGTACATACGCAGTAAGAAGGGAATGCATTTGGAGAATATAAATTAGTACAACCTCTGTGGAGATCAGTATGGAGTTTTCTTAAACAACTAAAAGTAGAGCTACCATTTGATCCCGTAATCCCACTAATGTGTTTCTACCCCCCCCCAAAAAAACCTATTATATCAAAAAGAAACCTGCATTCATATGTTTATCATAGCACAATTCACAATCACAAAGATATGGAATCAATATAAGTGCCCATCAGCTGATGAGTGGATAAAGTAAATGTGGCATGTGTATGTACCATGCAGTACTACTCAGTGATAAGAAAGAAATAATGGCTTTTTCAGCAACTTGGCTGGAAAAAGAGGCCATTATCCTACATGAAGTAACTCAGGAAAAGAAAAATAAATGCCACATTCTCACCTATAAGTGGAAGCTAAACTATGGCTACACAAGGGCACACAGAGTGGTATAATGGACATTAGAGACTCACATGGTGGGAGGGTGGGAAGAGGGGAGAGGGATGAAAATGTACCTATGGGGTATAATGTATACTACTCAGGTGATGGGTACACCAAAAGCCCATATTCCACTTCTATACAATATATACCTGTAAAAGAATTCAACCTGTAACCCCTAAATCTATTAAAATAAAAACAAAGGAAAAGAATTTTAATAAAATATTTTAAAAATTTGCATTGTACCCCAGAAGGAAGACAAGTGTACTTTTGATAGCAAGAAACCAATTTTAAGAATAAATATGACATTTTAACATTATAAAAATTTAAAAACATAAAAAAAAGGAAAAGAAAAAGTGTTGGACAGGATGTAGATAAAGTAGAACACTCCTTTGATGCTAGAAATATTATTATATTATGCAGCCGCTGTAGAGATTAGTTTAGAGATTTCTCGAAAAGCTAAACATAGAATAATCATATAATCCAGAAATTTCGCTCCTTGGTATATACACAAAGGAATTAAAAAGAGCGACACAAACAGACTGTCCACCAATGTTCATGGCATCTTTATTCACAATAGTCAAAAGGCAGGAAAGCCCTTATGTCGTTAACAGATGGATGGATGAACAAAATGTGATATATACATATACATATTATTCAGCCAGAAAAGAAATGAAATTCTGATACATGCTACAACTTGGTGATCTTTGAAAACATATGCTAAATGAAATAAGCCAGATACAAAAAGAAAAAATACTATGTGATCCCAAATACATGAAATAACTAGAAAAGGAAAATTTACAGAGACAAAATATATATTAGAGGTTACTACAGGCTGAGGGGAGAATTAACGAGTGTAAATTTTGGAAACAGATAGCTCTAATGGTTACATACTTTGAAGGTAATTACTACCACTTAATTATACACTTAAAATGTTTAAAATGTATTTCATGTTATATATATATACTTATCACATAAAATTTTAAAAACAAACAGGAGGTGGCTAAATTTGGCCCATATGTGCATATTTGCTAACCTCTTGCCTATAGCAGTGGTTAATATATTTTAAAATTTATAATTCATTTGGAGGGAATGTTAAAACATAGATGTTTTTCCAGAGTTTCTAATTCATTATCAATGGGATGGTACCCAAGAATTTGCATTTCTAAGAAGTTTGTGTAAGATGTGGATGCTGTTGGTCTGGGGACCACACTTCAAAAACTGCTAGACTATGGTAGGTATAAAACAGCCCCTCTGCCTCACTAATGAAATTGTTGTTTAATTTCTACAAGTTGTTTAAATTCTTCTAATCTAACATTGTGCTACCATAGTTTTTGACTCAGTCAGTCCAAATCATACATTTAACATGATTACCACTAGACAAGAAATAGGGAGAGACACAGCAGTGAAGAGTTTAAATGTGAGCCCTGATGTCAGATCACCTAGAATGAATTAAAATCTCTCCATAATCTTGGAACAGTTAATGAACACCCTTGAGATTTGGATTCCTCATCTGTAAAGGGAATAAATAATAGAAACTCCTCAGAGAGTGTTGGAAGGATTATATGAAATACTGCTTGTAAAGTCACTAGCACAGTTTATGGTACATAAAAAGTCCTAGTAAACATTTGCAAATGTAAAAGAAAGGGACAGGGAACAACACTCATAAACCTAAAAAGCATTGATGTAAGGTATTCTAGAATTCTCAGGATATTTTCCTAAATTCAGTGTATTAAAATAAATATGTCATAGACTCTCAGAAGTGGGCCTTATAAAGGGGGAATGATCTGCTTATTTGGGAAAAGTGGGGATTCTAGAAAATATTCATTAGTAATATTTAGATTGCAAATTAGCAACATTCTCAATCTGAAGTTACTAACTGAAATGGGGAGAATATTACAACTTGTTAATTATTCACGTTTTTCTAAATTGGAACTTAGTAAAACGTGATAAAGGAGTGAGTGGAGAAGGTGGTGAAAATGTGTTTTTCTTTCTGCTCATATTTTTATTTACATTTTATTTTATATTTATTTATTTATATTTTAAAAATATTTATTTATATTTTATTTTAAGCTGTGAGCAAGCTGAATTAAATGTACACATTGCTGTTTGTGGTGAGAATCCTGGCTAAGTGTTACACTCCTCTTGTCTCCTAGAGAAGTAACACACTTTTCTGCTTTTGAAGACTGATTGTCCCACTGATTCTATTACTGTCCAATGAAAAAGGCTCAAAATCTATTGAAATTGACTCACTCAAATTTTCAAATTGCTCACAATTTGATAAGCAGAAATTTACATAAGTTAGTACTGTGCTTTGTGGCTCCTGGAGGTCCATTCCTGCCAATTATTCAAGTTCGACAGATAACTTCTTGGGAGGGACTTTCTATCTGATGAAATTCTTGCTGAGATTGCTCTCAGTGGAGCTCAGCAGGGCTGAGAAAAGGGACTCTCTATACCTCATTTCCTGCTTCTCCTTTGAAGATGTTTGAAAGCTGTGGTGTTTAAAACTTTGTCCAGGCACCTAAAGGCTTTTGCTGCTTGGGTCTTTTTAGGTACTGTCAAATGGCAGATTTCTCTTCTCAGAAGAGTTTTTACAATTACCAATTATTCTTTCTAGTAATTCAGGTTTGATAGAATTATTCTCAACAAATATTTGCTGCATAATAGAAATTTATTCACTCAGCAATTCTTTGTTGTAGTCCAGACAGCGTGCAGATAGATTAAACGAGGACTTTTTAAAACCACTTTATTGAAGTAAACATTAAAGATCTCAGGTTGGAAAGAGAACAGGAAGGTAAATTGGGAAGAAGTGCAGGAGTGGAAATTTCAGCAATGCAGATATTGGAAGTATACAAGGATAAGTAAAGTCATCCAGGGGTTCTGAAAAGTGTTCTGGAGGGGGGCAGGGATTAACTGAGACACATGAAAAATAGTCACATGAGAAACCAAGCCATGGAGTTCTGTTAGATCATTAGGTATGATGGATGATAAAATAACCCTATACGATGAAAGTTCCTGGAAAATTTGTGCAATACATCCTAGATTCACAAATCCAACTCAAATTCATTTGTTAACTCCCAGAAACCATACCTTTCACTGTATTACAAAATGAAATTGTTCTTTAAAAAGTCACTAAGTAGGTAGGTCCAGTGGATTCTTCTCAAGTTCTTGTCTCACCTCTCCTCTCTATGCAAACCTAGAAAAAACATTTTCTCCTTTGTCTTTCTTGGTTACATTTTCTCTGGTTCTCCTTCTGCTTTTGGACTGTATCACTCAGTCTCCTTTTTAGATTACTTTTTTTACGTACTATCCCTTAAATATTTTGCAACATCAGCAGAGACTTTCTAGCTACTTGGCAATTAAACAAAATTACAAGAGAACTTTTTCTTCACAGATTATATGGAAAGTCAAATAATTTTTTTAAATGTTTGGAAAATCTTTAAAAGATCTGAAAATAAGGTTTTCACTCTTTTTGTCTCAAACAAATCCAAGATGACGCTAAAATTCAGTTTTATTTGCATCTCATGTAATGGGATTTTCTTCTTCCTTCTGCTCCTATTCCACCTACACATGTAAGTCTACACACACACACACACACACACACACGCAGACCCCAATTTAAAAAAAAAGAAGTAAAAATTCTCATGGATGTTGGATTTTTTTTGAATGCCTTTTTTTGCATCTAGCATCTATTGGGATGATCATGTGGCTTTTATTTTTGTCATATGAATATAGTATATAACATTAATTGATTTCTGCATTTTGAAACATCCTATATGTCTGTGAGATCAGTAGGGGAAGAGAATGAACAGGTATCATCCCTATCGTTCACCAGAACCACCCCAACACACAGCTTCTAAACTCTCAGTTGCTTAAATAATGCAAGATCCCTAGCCAGTGTGCTAGGTAACACTGCATGTCATCATACAAAGGGACTAATATTTTCAACAAGGGGATTAACTGTACTGTCTTGAGAAGCCAATGCTGTAGCTCTAATTGCAAACCCTGATCCCTGAGAGGGAAACAGAGTAGCCTTAAAATGAGAAACAGCAGCCTATAAGACAGGTTGCTTGGGCTCCCAGACTCGTTGCCCTGTGAAAGCCTAGAAGATCAGCGCTATGGGTCATCACAAGGAGACAGAAACTGAAAACTGTGACTTTAGTTGACTAGAAACTCAAAACAGGGGGAAAAATACCACTGTTGCCACAAAAGCCTAATCTTCAGGGTTAGAGTAAAAACACCCATGGTGAGTGCTGTGGCACAGCAAAGTGGCAATTTAAGAGGTTATTAAACAATATAATCATCTCCATGAGGGCGGTACCTGTCCCTGACCATACTGATTTGGGGCTCACTAGAAGAAAAAATCATAAATATGTCAGGGTAAGGACTCCCTCTCACCCATCAAATATATCCAATGAAAGGAAGCAGGGAAGGGAAGGGAAGGGAAGGGAAGGGAAGGGAAGGGAAGGGAAGGGAAGGAAGGATAAAACCTAGACACAGAGGGAGAAAGCAAAAATAACTTAATAAATTGTGTGTGTATTTGCATATGTGGGTGTCTGTGTGTGCAGTTAAAACAACAGTCCATAATTTAACCCAATTAAAATTCAAAACTTACTGAAATAATTTAGAAAAGAAAAAGATTAAAAGGGTGCTGATTGGTTTGTGTGATTCTATAACAAAGATTCTGAATTAAGTTCAGTATTTGCTGAAATACACCAATTGACAAACTTCATAGACAATACTGGGGCTCCAATTAACAATGGTAACTAGGAATCTTACTAAATTTCAACATGATACCCCATATAATCAGGAGGGTATCTAAATATAAGATAGAAAAAAAGAGCTATGTCTCACATTAACTGTAGTTTTTCCCAAATTTTCCATTATCATATTACCTATTGCCCTAAAAATTCTCATAGTTGGCATAGATACTCTAACACAATGAGTAGTAAATTAAAATTAAATTGCCTTTGGTACTTAAAAAGTTCCTTGATAAAATGGTACCCTGTGGGCTTCCAATTAAAATAGTTACTATGTTACAATGTAAGTTAAAGCAAGGCTTTACTTCAAGGATTAAAACTTACTATATAATACATAATAATTGAGTAGTTATTCCTACTGCTTTTTCATTTGGCCTGTTGTGAACCCTGGAAAGAACAAATGGCCCCTCATGTGGATTACCACAACCTTAAAGCCATGGTCCCACCCATCAAGCCCCCATACCGTTGGCCAATATTATTCAATCAGCAACTGGTAACTATTTGAAATTGCAGGTCTGGCTTATATATTCTTTTAAGTGCCCATTTCAGCAACCTCTCAGCTGCAGCTTTCCTTTATCTCCAAAGAGACACACTAGATTACCCAGGAAGGACCTAGGAGGGACTTCAACAGCTTTGCCATCACACACCATCTTTGCAGACAAGATCTTACCTGTATCCTCCTTTCTCCAGGAGCACAGGCATGATGTTGCATTGATGGCATCCTCCTCTGAGGGGATTCATTTGACACCCCTACTAAGGAAATACAAATTCAACAGCATTTAACACTTTTGGGTTCTGGAGGCAACATAGTGCTCATTTGCAAATTTTACTTAATTTCATTGATGCTGCTACCTTACAGATCAGCTCACCTTAACTTGGGCCCTCTCCCCAAAAGGCTCTAGAATCTGTCCAAATTAAAATCAACAGGTACTTCCCTTAGTACCTGAAGAGACTCCTCCACTGCAGAGTCTTTAACAACTTCCTCTCATGCCTCCTGGAGTCCCTGGATCACTTATGATGGCCAAGAGCTGCCCTCAGGCTTCTGTTATGACAAATGTGCTTCTCAGCCCCACACTATACACCATTAGAATGAAATTTGCAGGACACGTACGAGGCTGTGCCAGATGTAGAGGTTCTCACAGACCCTGAGGCTATGACCCTGCACATCCAGCTTCCCATTACACTTGGGTAATGAAAGCAGCACCCCACAAGCTCAGCACAGCTACTGAGGCCCCTGTGACACAGAATTGAGCCAACTCTAGATCCTCTAACATGTTCAACCTGCAAGAGTGAGTGACCTTCCCCTGTTCTCAGTCCCTTGCCAGATGCTACCATGCTAGGGGAGGCCGTCCCTCCTCCAGACCTTTGGCTATCTGAGGAGCACCTTGTGAACAACTGAGTGAACAACAGTGGGAGTTCGTAGACTGTATAGATGACATTGCCACCATTATACGTAATGTTGCACAGTTGAATGTTGTTTCTTTCCCTCCCTTAACTAGGATGTCCCTGATAAAGGACAAGACCAAAGGGTCAGCACAATTATTCAAATTTCATGCACTTATCACTGAAAGCCCTGGCCAAAATATGGCCCTATCTGTACAGTTTTTACAAAATCTGGGACCATTGCCTAAGGCATAGCCTAAGATTTGTTCCCTTTTCCTTTGTCTCTCCAGGTAAAGAACTCTGGAAATTTCTTGCTCGTAGATACCAAAAATACAAATAAAGGTCACATTTTTCTCTACATATACTAAGATCACAAATACAAAGCCCCAGTAGGAGACTTTTTATACTCCTCATCCCTTCAATACTGATAGTATAACCAAGGCACACATTTTACTTCTCAAAATATGAAATGCTGGGCTCTCGAAAAAGGCATTCAATAAAACTTTCAGGCAGATGGTTTAATTAGAGAACATAATGATGTCCTCAAACAACTCCTTTTCAAACCTCAGTCCAGCAAATAGACCCGTAAATTGGTCTCTATCTTGCTCCAGGCCTTAATTGCTCTTAATTCAAGTTCCCTTGGCAATTTATACCTCACACCAATTTAAAACAGTGCAACACAAAACAAAACAAAACAAAACAAAGCAAAAGGTCTTGTCATCCTTTCACATATTTAAAGGTAGATATATCTTACTTCAATCCATATAAAGACTCATTATGCACGGGGCCCTATAATAAATAGATTTTCCATCCTGCCTCTTTTCTCTAAAGCTAAAAGCCTCATAGAAGTCACATATTTTCTTCAGATCTGTTAACTATAGATTGTCAAAGGGGCCAAGCATCTGTCCATCTGAAAGGGGACCCACTGAGCATTAATTTCCATCATTCAAAAAACTTCCTTAATATTTGGATCATAAAAGTTAGATAATTAATACAAACTCTCCCTACAATTTTCTCCAAGAAATTGCAATTAGTTCTCCAGGGCCATAGCTACAAACCATATAGACCTGTAGACTACAAAGAATGACACAAACAAACAAAAAACAACCTCACTTAGTAAATAAACATCAGATCAGAGATAATAATTGGATCCACACCATGTGCCATAATAATAAAATCAGATAATCCTTCCTTGGTAATAATATATACTGGATAAAAATTAATATCAGAAACAAAAGCCAGTCAAGTACAATTGCACATCATTCTGTTGACTGTTGACCTTATTATTATCATGGGTGTTTTTATTGGTTTGCAATCCAGAGGCCCAAACCCTCCATATAAGACATTGTTTCAAGTAAACAAAACAAATGCTTAGGCCCATATGCCATCAATTTTGGCTAAAGCAAGCCCTGAAGCCCAAAGATGCTGCTGGCCTGCCTGTCAATAACTGAACTGGCAACTGAGGCAAAAAGCCCATTAATAATTGGTCAAATTAGAGGGCTAGCTTACTGGTTAATACTGGAATTCCAATGTTAGCCACAGATTTTTATTGGCAAACAACCTGACACCCTAATTAACAACATACACCCAAACCAGGCCATATGATTTAAAACTTATTTACAGCAGAGCCTCTCTCATCACCCTTCTGGAAAATTCTTGCATTGTTGAGCACATTCAGATTTGTCTACCCTTAACTGAGGCTCCAATTGTGCCAGTCAGATTCTGGCCCTTTGGCCCATTACAAGAGTATCATGGATGCCATTATCACCTTTGCTAGCTGTGCACCCACAGAACCCCCTGACTGAAAAGATTTTGCCCATCAAGCTCCCAGGTCCAATGTTACCTTTGAATTCTAGAATCAGCTCATCTGCACTAATGCCCCATAGAACCGCAAAAAATATGACCCACATCAACCTGTGTGGGTATCCACGTGGGATGGATACTCCAGTCCCACATAATAGATGATGTCACCTTGGCCCAGGAGCTTTCCAGAGATCACATTGCCTCAGCTGCAGAGCTCTCTGTTGGAGATAACTTTGTACCCTACATAGGACACGACTTCAGCCGGGACACTAGACCCCAATCCCATAGATGCCCCTAGGCTCTCTCTCCTAAAACACTTACAAATTGGACACTTAAGAAAGCGTTTATTGGTTTCTTTCTTTAGTATTTGGAATCCTATTATGTTTCCTGAATTTAGCCCATGATCTTGGTGATCTCTGCTCCCTGCCAATTATACACTCCTACTTTACCATGCATAATGGCTGATTTTGTAGAGGTTATTACTATTTGTGTCATTCTAAGAAATAATGCAAATGATTGCTTTTGCCAAGAGGCAAGTGTTGGTTCTCCTACTTATTTAAGCACGTGTGTGATCCCAAGGAATTTACTAACTTTTCCGTGCCACAGTTTTCTCATCTGTAAAATGGAAATGTTAATGATTTCTCCTTTAAAGATAGATTATGAGGATTAGATTAGTTAATATATTTGAAGTGATTACAACAAACCTGACCAACATTCATGAGTACTCAATAACTGTGAGCTATTATTATTGAGAATTGCCAATATAAGGAAAATATAAATAGTAAAAGACATGTAAAAACAACTGCTCAATATATTTCAAGTAAGATATAAGAAAAAATAGTCAAGTTAAAAACAATAAGATATAATTTATGAACAATCAGATAAAATACTTTAACTCTTATCCCAAATTGTAAAATGTTTCCTTATACGTAATGTTTCTGAGAGTGTTACTTTCATGCATTTTTGGTGTGAGTGTAAACTGCTTAGTTTCTGTGGAATACAAGTTGGTAATATCTGTCAGCATTTAAAGTGCATATATTCTTCTACTTAGTAATCCTTCTACTGTAAATTAACCTTGCAAATACAAACATAAAAAATATCTTAAGTGGAAATGTTTGTATACACACTTAGTTTTCCCAAATTCTTGTATACGCACTTAGTTTTTCCCTTATGCAATCATGCAAAAATATTTAGTTTCTACTTGTGAGTTAAGAAATTGGGAAGAGATACATTCACCTTTTATTCTGTAACATTAGATGCAATATGAATATACATGTTATGAATATACACACACATACACACATACTCATATGTTTGTGTGCAATAATTATTATTATTATTATTTATTTCAACAAGTGTTATCTGGGCAGGAAAATTATGTTTTCTTAAATACAGTTCACTCCGTTTTAAAAAATAAAATGAATAAATATTTTACTTTTCAAATACTGAAAGACTGAAGTTGTAATCACTTTGAGAGGAATTTGAAGTAGTTAAAAGTAAGTAAGAAATGTGGACAAATTGAGAAATAGTGAAAAGAAATATATTTATGTTCCTTTTCTCACACACACACATCTACACACGCACGCACGCACGCATGCTCAGATGTACACAAATAGCCTAACCAAGGAATATATTTATGTCCCTTTTTTCTCTCTTTCTCACACACACAATATCTATACACACAACCTAAATGAAGGAAGCTGGGATCAATGCTGTCGTTATTTCATGTACTTCCTGGTACATACTCAGTGCTCTCTATTTATTAATTCTTTTGCTTGTTGTAGCTACTACAAAATTCATTGTTTGTATTGATTTTGGAATGAGGGTGGATAGGGAGGAAAACTAGATGTGTTTACAGAAAATAAACTTATTTTTAACACAGAGAATAACTCCATAAAAGAATTGGCCTTAAAAATATCTTTGAATGAAAGTTTAAAGCAAGATTACACAGATAGAAGACTTTACAAATAACATTTCTCTTATTTTTGTCAGACAATGAGCTTGCCTGTGGGTTCTTCAGAAAAAATATTATGGCCTGTAATCTATTATGACTGGATGCTAAATGTTTTGAAAAACTACAGGATTATGAATTCCACAGGGTAAGTTAATTGTCATGATAAATCCATACACTCCCTGTGAGATATACACACACACATACAAATATACATATATATGCATTATGTATATATATACACATATACACATACATATATATATATTTGAAGCCAACATAGGCAAACCTGAAGCAGAAGTGCAAAATCAACATTTTCCAAGGAAATGAGGTGGAGAGAGAACCTTGCTCTGGAATTAAGTTATTTTAGGAAGAAATGGACCATATGAGCAGCAGGTGTGTATGCTAATAGACTGACTCTATGTTTTAATTAAGCAGCATTTCCCTACAGAGTAATTACATATGTTGTTTACTCAACTATTTTTTAAAGGCCATTAACACTTCTGTAATGTACTAATGTATTTTCTTCCCAGGCTACAAGTTAAAAGCTCTAAGAACATTTGCTTTCATTATATGTAATAGGCACTCTGCTTATTGTGAATGTTTGTCCCCTATAGAGGCATCCAGATATTAAAACAAACATATTAATAGCCTAACTTTCAGAGTTTACTTTAAGTTTATATAATTTGTCATAGTTCTCTTGTAGAGAATTATGCCTTGGAATGTATAGAAGAGGAAAAACATTTTATATATCCTTGAATGAATAATACTCTACCAATGGAAACTTCTGTAGTTCCCATTAGTTTCCATAGTTTCTACAGGGAAGAGTAGAGTGGAGTGCCACTGCATGCACAGCCAGAAAATTACCCTGTGTTATCATTTGAACTAAATAGTTGTCAACTGAATTTAAACCTTCCACATGGAAACACTCAGAATAGAAGCGATTGTGTTTCTTTGGAAGTCTCTCTAGCAATTACTACAGAATCGTCTTATAAACAGAAGAAATTCTATATATTTTAAAGGCTTATAAAAGACTTGACAATGGGGAAAAATATAATTGTCTTACTTGGACTATCCTAAATCCACAGAAGTTTTTGGAAAAAAGATTCTATGGTACTGTGTTTCTCATCAAAGAAAATCAGCTAACTGGATTCTCTTAAAGATAAAAAGCTCCTGGTAGAAGCCTATAATATTATCTTCTAAAATGTTGAACTTGGCTTCTAAAGTTTCTGTATCTTAGGGCTTCTGATTTTGGTTTTCTATGCTGGGATAGTAAAATCACTTGAATCAGGCTCAATATATTCATTGTCAACAGAAGAATCTTAAGGAAAGAAGAGAAAGTGATTTTTAGATTTAATTAGGGGATTGAAAAGAGAAGTAGGCTACTTATTTATCTTTACCTATCAATTTTATAAATTATTGTCAACATACTCATAGACATGGTTAGAAGAAAATGCTTGGCAACAAACATTTTTGACAAAAATAATTCTGGACAAATCATGCCAGTTTTTCTAGGAAGGCACTAAGTGTGAATGACTGTTGAGTGGAAATGTCATGGTTGGTTAAATTCAAATATCTTTCTCTCAAAACATTGGTCCCTGAGACTATTAAAGTCAGAAATCCAAAGGACATAGCCTGACACCATACAAATAGATATTAATTCAATATGCATTTTAAATGCAAATGTCAACCATAACAATAGGCATTATATCCACTTTTTCTTACACAAACCATGCCTTAAAAAATAAACACCTCAGAAGTGAATTAAAAGCACAGTTTAAAAGAAAGAAGGTCTGTAGCATATATAAACCAACAGGGTAGATTTTAGTATAAACAGGTGCAAGTGTTTTCCCCAAGCAACTGTCTAACATTGTAGAGTCACACTTTTTTTCATAATAAAATAAATTTAATAGGATTTAAATTCAGTTGTCATTTAATAAAGCAATAACATACAACTGAATTTTTGGTAGGGCTTTAAAAGTTTTCTTATAATTTCATAAAAGGAATGATAGTGGCACTGGCCTTGGAGTGGAGGTTTTTTTTCAAGTCCTTGGTGTTCACTGGGAAAAGAATTTCAGAACATACCATGTAAACCAAACAAGCAATAGCTTTTATTGAAAGCGAAAGTACACTCTCAGGGAGGAAAGCAGGCAGGCTGGAAAGAGAGCAAACGTACCAGGAGGAAGTGGTTTTAGATATTGTGTAGTCTTACTAATTGAGGGGAGAAATATTCAAGGCCAAGGGGTTGGCTTTTACTAAGAATTTGGGTAGTATTTTCCAGAATTGGATTCTATTCCGTTTTCATACTTTATATGATTGTCTTGGAACTGTCATGGTGATTTCAAGTGTGGAGAAATTTTAAAACCACAATGTAAATGATACTGTAATTAGGCAAAGTTTATGTAGGGTGGAAGAGATAGATGACAAACTGGTGGAAGTCAGTTCTAGCCTGAGGTTACTAGCCCCTCTAGTTAGCTTATGCTTCAAGTCTGTTTATTTTAACACCCACACTTGATCCTCAAGCCCTGCATCTGGTCCCAGCCTTATCTCTTAGTTTCTTATTATAACAATAAGAAGTAGATGAGCATCATGAGTAAGCATGTTTAATTTGATGTGATAGTAATAACCCTCCATGCAGTATAATTTTTTAAATTGATGAAAATATTCAATGTATGTAATAACACTGCACAAATAGATGATGCCAAAATTAATGAAATTAAAACAAAAGCAAAATTGAATAAAATCTTGACAAAAGTATACAGATCTTTAAAAATGGAGCCAGAAGATATTATAGATATTCATTATCTTCTCTGGGATGTGTCTGTTTTCTGTATCCTGAAATGGATTATTATATCTTTAACAAAACTTTTCTGAATATCTCCAATCCATCAAGACTCTTTTCAGAGTACTGTTTTCTAGGTGCACAAACATGATATGAATTAATCAACCCTTCTGGGCATCAGGGCGCTGGATGAAGAAAGTAACTGAGAGGACTGCAGTGTGCTAGGGGTGCATATTGGCTTGGGTCTCTAATTTAGTTCAAGTAGCTTCAAAACCTAGCTCCGCAGCAGGAAACCAATCCCCTATGAAAATCTTCTGGACATAAATGCAACTGAATTTAATTGGAAAAGCCTCGAATTTGGGAGCCAATCATCCAGCAAATGCCAAATTAAATGGAAAATTACTCTGGTTCACCATGAAGATAGCTTCACACCTTAGGAAATTGTCTCACGAAACTGCTTCTTTATATAGAGACAAAGCACTCAGCGTGCCTTTAATACTATACAAGTATCACTAAAACGCCCCAAAACAATATCAAAATCTGAGTTGCATGGCACAGTTACAGAAAAAAATGAGTTAAGTAATCATTAGACTAGCTTGAGTAAACTTAACTGCATTTCTCCTAAAATAATAAGGTATAGAAATATAATGGTTCTTCCATTTTGAAATGATCATAAATAACCCCATAGCACTTTGTTTGCTTGTTTTGTTCTTTTATTAAAAGTTCCTTTGAGGCTCCAGACATGTCAGCATGCATAAATGGGAGAGAAGGCCATGAAAATTCATTTCTCATTGTATTGAGCACATAGAAGTTGGGGGAAAATATGTGAATCGAATGGCCTGTAATGAGAAAATGTGTTTTCTTCATGAAAAAGAGTGACCTGAGTATTTGTTTGTTCCTCACAAAGCCTTGGAAGAGCATCTTCTCTCTGAAGTCCTTTGTGGCACTATCAACAGACTCTCTTATTCCTTTCTACCCTATATCCATTACTGCCTCACAACATTATCATGACATGCACAGTCTTAAATTAAAAGTAATTTTATATTCCACCCAGTGGTGTAACAAGATGGGGTGGGAACTGTTCATTTTGATTGCAGGTGATAAGGAAGTGTAATGTCTGTAAAGAATTAAAAAATACAATAAAATGTATTAAACTTTTGTCTGCTTTTTATTATCACTATTAACCAGAGATTCTAAATAATTAAAGTGATACAATATTTCTTTCCTTCAGAATGTCACTCCTACCCCACTGGCACCCTCCACTCCTCATACCCACAACCTTTATTCCTGGTTGGAACATCATTGATTTTATCTCCTCTTCAACTATCATATATTTGAGGATAAAACAATTTTTTAATATAATTCATCTTGATATATCTGTGACAACATAGCAAACACTCAGGAAATGTTGGTTGAATATCTTGATAAATGATAAATAGCACAGGTAGAAGGTCTCAAAGTGAAAAAAAGCTGAGTTTCTTCCTAAATGGAAATGGGAAAATATTCTTTATATTAAATAAGAGAAAAGTAGAACATTAAATAAAATAAATTATGGAAAAATTCTATGAAATTATTTTCGAAGTTGTTGTGAAAGGTTATCAAATTATATATCAAAGAATAAAATAAGCAAATACTTAACAAGAAGACCTGAATCTCACATCTACCCACATGCCTGACTGCAACCACCTAAGATGAATATTAAAATAATGGCTTCCCCTTCTCATTAAATTTCCAAATCTCATAAGTGTTGCCATTATTGATAGAAACAAATTTAGAAACATGAGAAAATTGATTTTGAAAAACATAGATTTTTGCTTCTCATCATGGTATAGAGGAAACCACACTGGAATGATATGCCCAGTTGAAAACAGTGAACTAAGCAGAATAGATCTGTCTTTAAAAAATGACTTTGACAAAATTCACAGAGAAGGCAAATAGCAGGAGTGGATAAACTGCTTTAAACATGAGAAAACAAAGGATTTGATACCACCAAAGTAACAATATACAGAAGGAGGTATTTACCTATTTATATATAGATAAATAAATTTTGGAGGAGTCTAAAAGTGTTGGAAGATGAAATCAAGGGAAATGCTAAAGGAATATAAAATTCCTATAGAATAAAAATTATATAGATATATGCAATAAAAATATGGTATATATCAAATGATGAAAAAGTGGTTTTGAAATTAAATAGATGTCATTTTATCTGAGAAACAATATATGGAATGAAAAAGGTAATTGCCTGACTATGATGAAACTGAATGCCCTGATAACGATTGGTGCCCTGATAAGATGAAGAAGAGATACCAAAGATTTCTCTCTCTCTCTCTGTGCACACAGAGAAGAGGCCATGTGAGGACACAGGCAGAAGGTGGCCACCTACAAAGCAGGAAGAGAGACCGCAGCCCTCAGGGCACCTTATTTTTGGTCTTCTAGCCTCTGTAACTGTGAGAAAATTTCTGATGTTTAACCCAGTCTGTGGTAGACTAATAAAACCAGTTATAATTTTCTACTACACGTGAATTACTAGCCTAGAATATACTTAAAAATTATAACGAAATCAGAATTGAAAAGTTTCATGTAGAATAAGGAATAGTTATTTGGCATGTTAGTCAAAGCAAACATTATCTTTTTATTAATCCATAATCTCCATGAAGACAGAAACTTTTGTCTTCTTTTCACTGCTTTCTTCCAAGTTTCTAATGATGAAAAAGTTGCATTAAAAAAGAACAGCCACCAATAGACATCCTGAAATGTGAAAGAGAAGCAAATATTGTGGTATCAGGAAAGGGAGGAATTGCTCTGATTTGAGATAATACATTATTGCAGCATTAATCAACACAAGAATAAATATTTGGTTGTTCATACTATAACCTAAGAATGAAGAAAATGATAAAACTGCCACAGATGGTAACTGCTCTGGAAGTTGACAGTCTTGCTGCTGAGGTTTCTGACACATTGAACATTGAGATTTCAATGGATTGTGGGGAAAATACCAGAACATTAAGAAGTGCATTCTAAATGAAGAAAAGTAGTATAGATGAGGATAGGCTACTGGTATGTAGAACACCACTGACATTTCTTGCTTGTTCCTAGGCTTATTTTTAGGTAACTCTTTTCATTTTTACCATACTCTTCAGAACTCGGTTTTCAAGTCTAATGCTGTTATGACTATTTTTCACATACTGGCTTAACTGTATCTAGACATTTATGTTGTAGGTTATCAATTTGGATTATTCCCTAAATTAATTCTCCCAAAATAATCATGCAGGGTTTTTTTTCAGTTGTTTTCTTATTATTAGTAAGTAGAGGAAAATATTATGGATTTAATAAAAAAATACCAATGAAAAGGTAGTAACTCTTCATTAATATTTACATCTCAGCTTGTCAAAAATATATTTTTTATGTATATCATGCAGCCTGTAGAAAATACAAAAACACTTTCTTATATGGCCCCTAATGAGACCTAATCAAACTGATATTCTCCAAACCCTCACCATGAGTTAAGCCATTTCATCCTTGCTGCAGAGATGGTTCTTAACTGCTCCTATACTGCTGCAGGGGTCCAACTATGCACATTATACTTTTGCCATAGCTCTGTTTTTCTCTGTTCTCTTTGATATTCCTGACACATTCATTAGCCAATTTTAGGTTTACTGTATGTTTAGGTGATAATGTTTGTTGATTTATTGCTGAATCTCAGCAGTGGTTATATGGCTTCTAAAGGAGTGGTTTATCTACAAAAGAAATAGTAACTAATTTAGCCTGTTTTCCATGTAAATATCTTTTATTAATATAAATGATGGAGAAAATAAAGCTGTACAGATGTTTTTGAGATTTTTGTTTGTTTTTGTTTTAATAGACATTCCAGTTTGAATAGGACATTGGTTTCAGATATAATGAAAGATGTTCAATGGATCTAATAAAGTAAATATTATTCAACTGGACACTTTATACAGACTTTAGGTGCAGCCATGTGTGAAAACAGCAAGGGTGAGGATATCTATGAACAAATACTATTGCTAGGGTAGTTAAACTCTAATTAAACTTGGTATGGGGTGAAGAAGAAATTAATATACTAAGGGAAAGTTTTAATGACCTGGTAAATGTAAAATTAAACATAGCAAGTTGAAAAGATATACAGTGATTATCAAAGACACAAGTCATCGATTTATATTGGATAATAATCATTCATTTTTTTTCTATTTTACTCAATATAATGTATTATTATCCAGCCCCTGGTAATGAAAATCAAAATGTTAATACCTTAACAATCAAGATAACTTCGTAAAATGGTGGTTTCCAGGGGCTGGGGTGGCTAGGTTTATATGGAGGATCGCTGGGGAGATGTTTGTTAAAGGATACAAAATTTCAGTTAGATAAGAGAAATAAGTTGAAGAGATCAATTTTACAATATGGTGACTATAGTTAATATATCATATTCTTAAAAAATGCTAAGAAAGTAGACAAGTGTACTCACCACAAAAATGATAAGCATGTGAAACAATGCCTATGTTAATTAGCTAGATTTAGTAGTTGCACAATGTATATATACTTCAGAACATCATGTATGTGATCAATACGTATAATTTTATCTATCAATTAAAATAAAATAATAAAAATATTAAGGTGGCATTGTAGTTCTGAAAATTTATTCTTTGGCATGTTTCTAGAAGAACTCTGGGCATTTTTGTTATTAATCTATATTTGTATTTACTCTTAACCTTGTAAGTCCAAGTATTACTTCCATTTAAATGTTATAGTACTTGAGTAGCTTTAAAAATAGAAGATACTAAGAAAAAACATCAAAATATTTCTATTCTGAACACCTCTAAAACATATTGATATCCATACATTTATTCAAGAGTTACTGGAAATCTACTTTATTCAAAGACTTGTACAAGGAACTTTTAGAAAATGACCTGGATCCTGGATAAACGGATCTTATAGCTTATTATTATTAACTAATTTAGTTTGGGACTCCGTACACTGTTGGCCTACCTCAAAATGAGAATTCAGGCTAACATTTGCTGAACAACAAGTTTGTATACAACTTCCAGGTTCCATATATGAGGTAGATGGAATCAGCCTCATTTTATAGGTTGAAAAACTGAAGTTCACAGAAAAAAGGGACTGGCCCAAGACTGTATCGGAGAGCTGGAATTTAAATCCAAGTTTTTTCTGAGTCCATAACCCATCCTCTTTTTCCACACCCCACAGATTCACAAATAAATGGTGCTTTATTATTTTCCTAATATTTTGTATATAACATTCTTTTGATATTCTACAAATACGCTTTCATATTCATAGGGCTGATAATATCTAATTCCTATGTGAAGAAACCAAAATGCAGTACATGTGATTTTAATTTTCTTCAACTTATAGTCATTTTTAATTTTTAAAGACTTAGAAATAACCTTTATATTTTCAAATAGTTTTCAATTTACAGAAAAGTAATGAAGATAATAGAGTATTTCCCATATTTCCCGTACATTCGACATGCGGTTTCTCCTATTGTTAGCATCTCGCATTAGTATGGTTTATTTGTTATAATTGATGAGCCAGTACTGACACATTATTATTAACTAAAGTCCATGCTTTCTTCAGACTTACTTCGTTGTTACCTAACATTCCTTTTTTGTTCCAGGTTCCCATCCAGGATACCACATTACATTTATTAATCATGTCTCCCTAGCCTCCTCTTGGCTGTGAGTTTCTCAGACTTTCTTTGCCTTTGATAATTTTGTCAGTTTTGAGAAGTACTGCTCAAGTATTTTGTAGTATGTTCAACTGGTATTTTTCTGGTGTTTTTGTTATGATTACACTAAGATGACATTTTTTTCAGAGGAAGATTACAGAGGGGAAGTGTAATTCTCATTCAATAATATGAAGGGAAGATGCTATTACTGTGACTTCACTGATACTTTTATCCTGGATCGCCTGGCTGAGGTAGTGTTTCAGGTTTCTTCAACGAAAGTAATCATTTTTCTCCCATTTCATACTGTACTCTTTGGAAAGGCGTCATTAACCATAGCTCACATTTAAGCGGGGGGAGTTATGCTCCAACTCTCTGAGGGAATGTATTTTTATTTCTTTCTTCTAATTATAAAAATAATAATCAC
>NW_012147853.1:912977-923208 GCF_000956105.1 Propithecus coquereli
GTATTCTTTTTTATTCTTTTTCAAATTTATGAGAAAATTAAGGAGAAAGTTTGGTGCCACTCTGTTATTTGCAATTGCCTAACAGCATATTATTTTTAACACAGCCAAAACAGCCTCAGGCTTTGATGTTCACAGGCAATTGTTTCTACCTGGATCAAAGTGACAGTATTTTGTTATCATCATATTTTTAGGAACATGTCTATGCTTTTGTCAGTAATGCTGACCTTCAAATTGTAAAAATGAAATATGACTGTTTAAAAGAAATGTTTTAAAAGTAAAAAGTGAGCCAATTAAAACATATGATTAAATAATAATAAGATTGTATATATAAATGATAAAGTATGAATAAAAATATTTGAAAAATATTAATTTAACACAAAAAGTAGAAAACTGCATAAACTATATATAAGGAGGCAAACTATAAGCTATTTAAATTATATAAACTATAGGGTTCAGATATGTCTTAAAGTGTGTGGACCCTGTATAAATATTACTTTCTGCTCATACTTGGCTATAGAAGAAATTTCATTTACAAATGTTTTATAAAATGTATGGGTTTATTTGAAGTATAGTAATTTGTCGAAGAAGCTGTAGCATAATAGGTGGAAAGACCTACTTACACATTTGTTTATTACCCAATCAGTACACGTGAAAGTTCTTCATAGTATTCAGGTAACATTTTTTTAATTTTTAGGTCCAGAAACCATTTCTTCCTGGGTTATTTTTTTGGAAAGAAAGAAAGAGAGAGAGGGGAAGGAAGAAGGAAGGAAAGAAGGAAGGCAGGCATGATTCTCAGGAATTTTGTATGTAATGGCCTCAGAAAAATACAGTGGCCACTATTACTCACAATGTCATATCTCTTCAATATGGCTATTTGTATTGAAGCCATATAGATTTTCTTGTCCTTGCAGTTCCTTAACACTATTTATTTCATGCTACTTACATCAATACTCGAGGTGCTGCATCATCCATTGTGCCACCAAAGAAAGTTGCCTTTCAATGACTTTTTTCTCAGAATTTGTTACTTGGCTTTGTTAATGATGCCCATAAAGGCAAATCTAACCTAGAGAATGCAGGAACTTGTGAAAGATTATTTTTAGAGTGAAAGGTCATGCTAAATACACTCTTTGGGTTTTATTGGATAAACATAGAATGCATCTTACAACTGTGTTTTATTGTTAACACTTTAGTTCTTATGTAATCTCTGCATTTCTCAATGTGATCTCTTTGAATGGTGGCCATACAATTGCTTTCCATACACCCACTATAGCAAGGAGGATAGGTGGGAAACCCATTGTCTGAGTGAGTAGTATAGCCCCATTTCTGCAAGGAATATCTATTCTACCTCTAGTACAGCTTAAGGCAAATCGGTGAGGAACTGACATCACCTCTACATTAATCAGCAACAAGAGAGGACATCAATAATAAGAACCCATGCATTTAGAAAGCCCTCAGAAAAGAAAAAACAGTCACCCATAAGGGCTATCCTATAGGATGATCTGATAACATCATTCAGAAGATGGGTATGTGGGGGGATGACTTCTTTGGGTACCAGTGGAGGGAAGCGCACAGGTGCCACACACATGCTGCACAATGGTGGGAACAGCGACAAGCAGAAGCCCATAGATTAGGCCCATTCAGGCAGCTCAAACCCAAAGGTTGGTGATGGAACAAGAGACAAGGGTCCTGAATTTAACCTGTGTCCAATGTATGTGTCATTCCAAATCAGGGCAAATAAGAGGAAATTAGAAAGGCAAATGTAGGAATGCTTTACCAAAAAGACAGATTTTAGAAAAATTTACACTGTAAGTCCCTGCAATTTATCCCCTGCCGAATCTTTAGAAGATTGCAGCATATATGTAAGACTTTTCAAAGCTTTTGGATTTGGATGTGAGTATAACTTGGATGCTACGTTAATGCTGGATTCAGAACATGCAAGTACAACTTTAATAGAGTCATTTTTAAGCTGTATTTTAATATTTTTATTTTTGACATTTGCATTCTAATGTATACCCTTAATAAGGTATTTATAAAAAATAGATGTTTCAATAAAGACTGACCAACTAAAATATTTAAAAATAAATAGATATTTCAGTGTTAAACCCAATTATTTTTTTCTGATTTTTTTTTTTTTTTGAGACAGAGTCTCACTCTGTTGCCTGGGCTAGAGTGAGTGCCGTGGCGTCAGCCTAGCTCACAGCAACCTCAAACTCCTGGGCTCAAGCGATCCTTCTGCCTCACCCTCCTAGGTAGCTGGGACTATAGGCATGCGCTACCGTGCCCAGCTAATTTTTTCTATTTTTAGTTGTTTGGCTAATTCCTTTCTATTTATAGTGGAGATGGGGTCTCACTCTTGCTCAGAGTGGTCTTGAACTCCTGAGCTCAAGCATTCCCAGAGTGCTAGGAATACAGGCGTGAGCCATTGTGCCCGGCCTCAATTCTTGATATTATTCTATGATTTACTAATTTTCATATTTTAAAACTTATTTCTCCTTTGATTGACAAGGAATCAGTCTTACAGCAACAGTCTCCTAATAAAGTCATCACTTCTCACTACTTTTGCAGATTACTACTTTCTATTGAGGAATAATTATTTAATCTATTAGAATTAGTCTATTCTACTGAGGAATCAAATAGTTGAAGGATGACATAATGTTAATATATAGTTATATACATATGTTCTGTATTTGTGTACATATGTTCACATATACACATAGTCACAGTGCTTTTTATTAGAGCCATTATAATGTAGTAAAAGAAAGTCCTGAGTTTCAAATCTCACATATAGTAGCTGGGTAAAATATTTAACTTGACTAGGTCTTATTTTAGTCTTTTGTAATTTTTTATATACTTAAAAGACATTCAGGATTCCAAAGGATCCATTTTTCAAGTGATGGATTTAAAAATATACTATTTTTTCTTTCTCGTCCAGTACTACCTCATTTTCAAAGCTTATCATTTCACCTTATTTTTGTTTTTCCATCTCTCTGCTCACATATGGAGCTAGATCTGTCCCCTTCCCATTCCCCCAATTGAATTTGGTTCCATCACTTACCTCTTTTCTCATCTATGGGGTCAAACACTCTATTTAATCACATGTTTTAATATAGACTCATGCCACAGACTGGGAGAATATATTTGCAGAAGTCACATCTGATAAAGTGCTGTTACCAAAAATATGTAAAGAACTCTTAAATTTTAACAATAAGAAAACTAACAATCTCTCTAAAAATGAGCAAAATAACTTTAACAGACACTTCACCAAAGAAGATATACAAATGCAAATAAGCATATTAAAAAATGTTCAACATCATATGGCATTAGAGAATTGTAATTTAAAACAACAAAGAAATACCTGTCAACATTAGAATTGCCAAAATCCTGAACACTGACACCACCAGATGCTGGTGAAAATGTGAAGCAACAGGAATTTTTTTTCATTGCTGATAAGAATGCAAAATGGTACAGTCACTTTGGAAGACAATTTGGCAATTTCTCATGAAACTAAACATCCTCTTACCATAGGGCCCTACTGTCATGCTCCTTAGTGTTTACCCAAATGCATTGAAAACTTTGTCCATGCAAAATCGTACACACTGGTGTTTATAGCAGCTTTATTCATAATTATCCAAACTTAGAAGTAACCAAGATGTCCCTAACTAAGTAAATGGATAAACTGTGGTACATCAGACAAAAAAGATTATTCAGCACTAAAAAGAAATGAGCTATCAAGCCATAAGTAGGTAATATACAGTCCAACTATATGGCATTTTGGATAAAGCAAAACGATAAAGTCAGTAAATAAAGATTAGCAGTTGCTGGGAGTTAATAGGGAGAGAAGGATAAATAGGCAAAAGACAGATAATTTTTAGTGTAATGAAACTATTCTGTATGATATTACAATTGAATAGATATGTCAATACATATTTGTCAAAAAAATAGAATGTATGACACCAAGAGAGAACTTTCACGAAATCTATGGACTTTGAGTGGTAATGATGTGTCAGTATAGGTTCATCTATGATAACAAATGTACCACTGTGGCGGGGTATGTTGATAGTGGGGCATGTTATGGATGTGTGGGGGCCGTGGGTACATGGCAATCTTTGTATTTACTGTTTGTTCAATTTTGCTGTGAATCTAAAACAGCTCTAAAAAATAGTCTTTTAAAAAAGACCTGGTTACATATTATACTTCATTTTAACTTGTCTAAGTTATTTGATTGTACAGCAATATCTTTGCTAGAACTCTGTGTGATTTTCTAATATTTAAAAGATAATCATAAGAAATACTTATTTTTGTGATAATCTGTGTTACTAAAAGGTTTTTGATGCCAAGAAATCAGATAAGACAGATGATATTTCACAGCACATTCCCTTGTTTTTGTACTTCTTCAATTCTAAATTTAGACACAGAAAGGCATGTAGCTACTTTACACCACCCAAGCTTTAATCCAATTTGTGAGAGGTGATGAATGGATACTGAAATTTAGTGACACCCTTAATCTTGTCGACAGATGAAGTGGTGACAGGTTTTAGGAGTAGAAACCATTGATTTCTATTTTGCATGGTGTATTTGCCAGCACACAGAGTTCACATTTATTCTCTTCAGGGAGATTTTTTTATGTGTTGATAAACAAACTTTAAAAAGTAATAGAATTTCATCCCATTAGAATACTGCAGGCACACACAGACTGATAGACTTTTATATATTTATAATTCAGGAGTTACAATATGGAGACTTTCTTATGAATAGATATAGTCATTTATTAAATTAGTGATGGCCAAATATGAAAAAAAATTACTATTTGATAATTCGTTATGTTGGAAAAAGCATTAAATCCATAGTCAAATATTTGAGTTTAAAGCCTGATCCTCCTAATTACTTGTTCTGTAAATTTGGGTAAATCACTGAATTGGGTAAGTTTAAAAATTCATTGGAAACATCATGAGCTTTGCACTTTGATGAATAGAAACTATACCGCTTACTAGTTGGAAAACTTTTTGGTCAAAGTAGTCAATGTCTTTGAGATTCAGAGTCTTCCCCCAATAAATACATATAATAGGCTGGGCGCAGTGGCTCACGCCTGTAACCCTAGCACTCTGGGAGGCCGAGGCAGGAAGATCCCTTGAGCTCAGGAGTTCGAGACCAGCCTGAGCAAGAGCGAGACCTCGTCTCTACTAAAAATAGAAAGAAATTAGCTGGACAACTAAAAATATATGGAAAATATTAGCCGAGCATAGTGGCGCATGCCTGTAGTCCCAGGTACTTGGGGGGCTGAGGCAGGAGGATCGCTTGAGCCCAGGAGTTTGAGGTTGCTGCGAGTTAGGCTGACTCCACAGCACTCTACCCTGGGCAACAGAGTGAGACTCTGTCTCAAAAACAAACAAACAAAAAAATACGTATAATAATTCATATCTTGCACATGGTCAGATTAATACAATTTATGTATATTTTGTAGCACATGAGGATCTACCAAATGGAAGTTTCCATTACAAATGTAAAGATTTATCCATTCTTCATAATATATACATATATTTGTATATATACACATTTATATTCATTAATGCATATATACAAATGTGTGTATACATACACATATACATATATGTGTCTCAATAAATTTTAATCGTAAATCCTAAAACAACTCATCTGGAAAATTCTATTTTCTTTATTTTGTAAAAGAGAAAAGGAGGTTCAGAAGTATTAAATGACTTACCTAAGACTGCACCACTAAGTGCTAAACTTTGGATTCAAACCCCATCCAGCTGACCCAAAGACAGGGGCAGGGAACCTGCGGCCTTAAGGCCACATGTGGCCTTCTAGGTCTTTAAGTGTTGTCTTTTGACTGAATCCAAATTTTACAGAAAAATATTTTTATTTTTACAACACTTTTTTTCATCTTTTATATTATTTTATTTTTAAAATGAATATATTTAAAATACCAAAGAATAAAATAAGTTTCAATGAAATAATCCTCCCAGATTGACTGGCACAATTAGAACATTAGTAAGCCATAAGTGCTAAATTGATGGCTGCTATGCTCATGATTTAGTTCTAAACTCCCCTGCCTGACTGGTGCAGCCCCATGCCTACTGCATGAGGCTGGTTGGTGAGAGTTAATGGGAGTCGAGTATGCCAGTCTGTTATCAGCTTTTGACAGTGGTGCACTATCTTTCTGTTTGAAGTGGAATTTGTGAATAGTTGCACAGCTTGAGAATATTTTTAATTCTGTCTGCTTAACAGCCTATCATGTCAAAGAAGACCAAGAGAACGCTGAAGGAAGAACAAAGATTTTTTAATGAATATTTGGAATTGCAATATTATCTTCTTTCTGCTAAAGATAAGATGATTTGCTTGCTTTGTGATACTGCAATATCAACATTAAAGAAATGCAGTGCTCGTCAGCATTATAACACTCATAAAGGACCACAAATATTTTAAATTAGAGGAAGAGGTACAAAAAGTTGTATTGCAGAAATTAAAAGATGAAAAGCAAAAGCAAAGACATTTCTTTCAAGCAGAAATAAGACCTGGAAATAATGACACCGAAGCAACTTAAAGTAGCTTATATGCTCAGGAAAAAAGGGAAGCCAGTCAGTGGTGTAGAAATTGTGAAAAAATGCATTGTCCAAGTTGTAGGATGCTTAAACCCTGATAATGTTTCCAAGTATAAACAACTGCCTCTTCCAAGGAGAACCATAACTGATCGGCAGCATTAGTTAGCCTGCAACTTAACAGAACTACTTCATGAATACTGCAAAAGGAAAATATATATTATTCAATCACTTTGGATGAATCAACTGATATTACTGACTCAGAGCAGGTTTTATACTTTATTCAGGTCATAACAGATGATTTTCTTTGATATGAAGAGTTACTCGCTTAGGGCACTCTTATGAATAGAACAAAGGAAATAGATATCTTCAACAACTTTTAAGTTAAATGTTGTGAAGTTGGACTGAATTTGGTAAATTTAGTGAGTATGCAGACAGTGCACCTTCCATGACAGAAAAATATGAAGATTTGGTTTATTGCACAGATAAAAAAAGTATTAACAGATCCAGATGCTCTCATTTCTTTTCATTGTATCTTACATCAGCAAAATCTCTGTGCTAAAGCTACTATTTTAAGTGACACTTTGCAACAAGTTGTAAGTATTGTTAACTATGTTTATGCAAATGCAACACGGCATCTTCAGTTTCATAACATGCTAAAGTTGAACGATGAGGTATTATTCAGTGTGGATTTGCCATATCATTCTAAAGTGCATTGGCCATCGCAGGAACAGTTGTTAGCCAACATTTTATCTTTGTGAGAAGAGATAGTTATTTTTTCTTTTTGAGACAAAGTCTTGCTCTGTCACCCTGGCTAGAGTGCAGTGGCATCATCATAGCTCACAGCAACCTCAAACTCCTGGACACAAGCAATCCTACCATCTCAGCCTCCTGAGTAGCTGGGACAAGAGGTGTATGCCTGGCTAATTTTTCTATATTTAGTAGAGATGGGGTCTTGCTCTTGCTCAGACTGGTCTTGAACTCCCAACCTTAGGTGATCTTCCTGTCTCAGCCTCTCAAAGTGCTAGGATTATAGGCATGAGCCAGATAGTTAAATTTTTTGAAGAACAGAATTAGCAACGTGAATTATTGAAAGAAGATTTCTATAGGAATGCAGCATTTCTATGTGATATCATGTCAAATAAAAATGACATTAATATTTCTTTTTAAGGTAAAATTAAGTCTATATATGATATATGGCAAAAAATCCAAGCATTTTGATAAAAGGTATTTTTTTCAAAAAACTTCTTCTTCAAAAGGATATTTTGGATAAACATTTTCCCCAGTTAGCAAAGGTTACTGATAAGCAGGATGAGATACACAAATCATTTGAAAAATATGCAGCTGTTACAGACCTATTAATTGGAGAATACAATGAAAGGTTCACTGACTTGGAGAATCATGACATCAAACTCAAATTAGCATTTCAGCCTCACCCAATTTATATTACCAAGGCACCTAAAGAACTACAGATGGAATTGATTGAGCTCTCAGTAGATGATATTTTAAAGTCATTGATGCTAAGACAGATCCAATTGAAATATGGAAAAATGCAGTAGAATACCCAAGCCTTTGGCGACATGTCTGAAAAATGCTTTCTTGCTTTTCAACTACTTACTGCCAAGAATCTACATTCTCTTATGTAATCCAAATAAAATGGCCCTAAGGTCACAAGTGACTGATACTCATCTAAAAGATCAACTGAAACTGTGGACCTCCATGCTGCAACCAAATATTCAAATGCCTTCCAATAAAAAGCAAACACAACAGTCATTAAAAGGTTAATTTTAAAAGTAATAAATACTTTTTATTTTTTGAAATTATTAAGTACATAGTAGTTAGATTTTTACAAAATAATGCACATTTTTAAGTATATCTAGTTGAAGTTTCTTGAATGCGGCGTTATTTGATCACAGCTAAATTAATGTGGCTTTCCAACTTGAAAAGGTTTCCCACTCCCGCCCAAGAACCAGAACTTCTTGCTTTATGCTGCACTTCCTCCTACTATCCCCATCCTCTGGTCACCTCTGTGTGGGAACTGAAACGATAAGTCAAAGCTTTGCCTGTTGAGAAAGTGCTGACAAGTGACTTAAAGTGAACTGAATGTCCACAAATGACCTTGAGAACACTGTAAGTATTACTTTTGAGGTTACAAAAAAATATTAGTGAATGAATTCACAAATGTAGAATATATATGTATACAAACACATCGATTATGTATCTTCCTTTATATTTATACTTCTACCTATACTTATATCTATGTTGATATATACAATTGATTCTCATTATTCATATAGTCTTTTGTCTATATTTCAATAGTGTAGTACCTATTAGCCACCACTCTAGAACCTGTTCTCATATTTGAAACACACAGGAAAAAATCACGCTAAGAAAAAAAAGTCACATTAAAGTCAACATAGGTATTAGAGCCTGACCTTATGTGAGACATTATTAATTTTATCACTACGCGATGGCATAGACATACAGCATGTAGTATATTCTTTAGTTTTTAATATATAAAGCTAAAATATTTGTTTAAGCCTTCATTGCTAAGAAGTTAGATGAACTGGAATATCTTTAAGGGTGAATTTAGGAGTCCTTCCTTCTCTTTTTCTAAATTTCTTCATTTAGCTAAAATATTGGATCAGATTAAAGGGCAAGAGGATTTACAGCTAAAAAGAAGGAACGTTCTGCAAATTTGAGGACCGAAATGAGGTCAAGATTGTTAAGGATAGGAAATTTAAAGGGGTTGAAAGATCAGCATGTATGGCTCCAGGGTGGCCTTTTTTCTCTACGAACTCAGCCAAGAAAATAAACTGCAGTGCTTAATAACCACATATCTAATATATCACGAAAATGGTAATAAACAAACAAAAATGGAACAAAGAAAACAGCATCCTAAGCAGACAAATATTTGCATCTGAAATTTATTTCTAGCTTAAGAAATTGTTGGACTTATTTCCTGGAACAGCAGCCTATGGGAATTAAGAAAAAAAATACTTTCACTTACTTTCTCTTTCTTTCATTTTCTTGGAAATCTTCTCACCTTTAGTTAAGTAGTTTCTAGAACTACAGTGGCAAGATTCATGGTCCTGGGTGTTGGATACTTGCAATTGAGATAAACAGCCCGTGTTCATTCAAGTTTACAACATATGCCCCAGGGAAGGAGGGTGGGTAAGAGTCTAGTGGAGCCTAGCTCACTAGTATGCCCTTTTAACATTTGGGGCTAAACCCTAAAATAATTACAAAGGAGTGTCTTCTCCCCTACTCCCCCCCTCCATCATTGATCTGCATATATATTTTTCTCAGGATCTTCGTGGGAAGAAATGCTTGATCAGGGATATCATTTGGTTGTTCAGGGATCTGCTGACCACCATGCCATTTCTAAGTGACGTGTATGTGTATATCCACATTAAGATCGTATTCTAGCATTCACATTGAGCCTGTGTCTGCTTGGTTCCTAATCCTATGTTATTTTCTCTATAATTCTCTATCTTCAGATTTACTGGTCATCTTTTGGTGTCTTATATTAGTAGTCCTCCACTCTCTTTTCATGATATTAATGTAAGTTTTTCATGTTCTAATTACCTTCTTTTCTATGGTCAAAATGTACACCGGCACAATGCACTCTCAGCCTAATGTCAATAGAATTCTTTAAACATAGCATGTGAGAT
>NW_012147853.1:924463-926820 GCF_000956105.1 Propithecus coquereli
TTTATAATTAGAAACTACATATATCATTCTTTTTAAAAAAGCTTTTATGGGAAGTCATATGAATATATGTCCAAATAGATGATATTTTTAAAAATTCACGCAAGGAATGGTCTTGGTCATCTATTCCATATTGGTTACTTGAAGGGTTCATTCAATTATTTCAGAACTACAATCTATTCCAGGATTGACCACTTGCTGCACTACTTTGTGTATAAAATGAAAAGACTTTTACCACTCATTTTTTCTCAATCACAAGGAATAAAATTGTTTGACCAGGTGATCACTTTTTTTCCATTCCTTTCCAATGCAAAATGATTTGTCTCAATTTTTGCACTTCCCCTCTCTTTCTCTGTCTTCTTGCTAGTTAAATGTATTGGCAGAATATTAACTGTCTGATTTTATCATATTCTACATCTCTCTCTCTCTCTCTCCCTCTCTCTTTCTGAGTGTGCATGTGATTAAATTATCACTTAAGTAGCAACAACATTGTCAAATTAGCTTTTACTCTTTAAACAACTGACTAGAAGCTTATATTACATGTGTACCACCTTTCTCTTAAATTATCTATATCTGAATATATATGCCAACTGAAATAAGCACTAAGCACTTTGGAGAAGCACTTTGTCTATTTAGCTTGATAAGTGCCTTCCATGGTAAATAATTGCTGCCCTTTACAATTTTTCCCTCTGGGATAAAACCTATAAAATAATAGATTAATTAAATAATTGAAAGTTCTAATTTGATTTCGTGGATGAATTGTGAAGTATGGTCTACAGGCAATCTTTTTACATTTAAAAAAATGAAAACTAACAAAATACTCTCTTGAAACTCTAGTGAGGTGACAGAATGCAGTGTATAATTTGGGTCACTTTATCCAGCAATGCTTCAAGGATGAATTAAGATGGGATACAGTTTTATTTTAAGATCTTAGATTTGGAAAAATACTTCAACAATTAATAAAAGTTAATTTAAAATTGAAAAATTATTAATAGATATGCAAATATCACAAATTATCTGTGAGACTGTGAGATTTCCTGAAACATAGTGTTAGTCAGCAATTATTTAGAAGCCCAAAATGAATTTAATGAAAAACAAGTGGCTTTTGAAATTCACATGCTGTGGTGCATGTCAACATGCATATATGCTTATGTGTACACACATATGATTTCTCAAATTTTTCTATTTGCTATAAAAGTTCATTAAGTCATATGCATTTTTCGTGTCATTTTGTGCACAGTGCCATGCTAAACATTGCGAGATACTTCCAGGGCCACGTTCTGAAGAAAGACGATAATCATTGTATTGATTAAAGAGCTAATCATCATTAATATGATTGAGAAGTAGGAAAAAAATGATAAAGAAAAGTTAATTAGTTGGTAAGAAATAAAACATACACACAAGTGCATAACAGTAAATTTCCTTCCTAGTGAGCACGTACTGAAGACCTCTTGTCAGACCTTGTGCAGGCAGAAATCATTTGACTATGGAGACAAAAGCTGAAGGACTATTCATCTGCAGCAGTGGCAGAGGAATGTCAAGTTCTGAAATTATTCTGGAAAATTCAAAAAGCATCAGTTCTATTTGTCTGTGCTAAGATGTAATTTATAACATCCATTACATGTAATACTTTGCATCAGTAGTACAAAGAGTGAGATTACTCAGTCAAGGCTGTAAATAGTGAAGACATGACATCAAGTACATTGGGGAATAGAGTTTGTCACTGAAGGTGAGGGTCAGGAGAGGATCTAGGCAAGGGCAAATAGATTAGAAAAGGAAGCATGAACATCAAGATAAATGAAGTGTCTTTTACAAGAAACTCTAATCTACTAGAGACTCCACTGTTAATGTATCATATATATCAAATGCAAGGAAAAGAAAATTAGCAGGGGAAATGATATTGAAATAGTCTTAGACAAATTTCTAGGTGTGCTTTATCACCCACTTTTTATTGGTGAGGGTTAATACTATGTACAATGTTATTGATGAAATCACCTCATGGATAATCAGAAATAATAAATTAAATCTAAAATGGTTAATATATTATCTGAGTTTTATGGAGGTCATGTTTAGATCAATTTAACTTAGTGTAGAGACTTTCCTAAGATAATTTATTCCTCTGATATTTGGGTGAATTAATGACTCCTATGATTTATATTTCCTTAAAATAGATATACTACTACATGGATGTATAGGCTAAAAACTTGCAATCTTCATTTAGAAATTTAGCTACAGCACAGAACACTATCATGTAATTTTTTTTCAAAAAAAGAGAGTTAAGCCTTGGCCGTGCTTGACAGAAACTCTCAGTCATCCATGCAAATAAATAAAAACGTAGTTAATTTATTTTATCTTATAAA
>NW_012147853.1:927340-929579 GCF_000956105.1 Propithecus coquereli
ACTGTTCCATGGACTAGAGATGTGTAACTCATAAGTTAATGTACCCTGGTGGGTTATGCAAAGTCTATTCTGTAAGTAAAAGCTAAAATCATTGTTTGATAATATTTGTACATGGAACAAATTGGTATGAATATGAAGGCCATTCTCATGTGTCCTAGTCCTTCAGTGTTTGTAGAAAATAATTTAAATATTATTAAATTAATCAATACAATTTCCTTGAGTTTCACACAGTAATAGAACTTAATAAAAATGAAACAGTTGAATTTGTGTTTACATATATATGTTCAGTATAATCGTGTGCCTCTCTTATAACATTACATTAAAGTGTAGCAAGAAGTGTCCTTTTACAGTTAAGAATGAAGGATTTAGACTTAATAATGTAGGATATGGGATCTGATTACTGGATTTAATTCCTGACTCAACCAACTCAAAGATCATGTGAATTTGGTCAATATGTACAAACTTTCTGTAAATCTTCTTATCTAAAAAATAAATCTTGTGTAAGGGATTACTACCCTTTATTCTGAAACTCTTCTCTCTAAAGTAAGTGTAAAAATATGCCCAGATCTCTTCTGTAAGATGGTATATCATCACTATTTTAGTGTTGTGATGAGGAAAAAGTAAATTGTTATAAGTGGAAGGGCTTTGAATTATGTAATCACTTTGCAATTTTTTTTTCTAGCCCAAAAGTGGAAATTCAAATTGACTGGCCCCAGGGGTGCCATTAGTGGCCTTGAGTCAAGGAAAGTTAATTGACCCATTTGGGTATTTAAACCCATTTTCTGGCTTCATTAGCACAATTCTCTTGACAGCTAAGTTAACTGGTTGCAAACCTAAAATGCCAAAAACAGAGCTGCTATGTACCTTAGCAATAAACTGACATATATTGAAAACCATTTTAGTAAGAAGCAGTTTTAAAGTATTCTACTTCTACCTTACCTGTCTCATAAGCTGAAATCTATAGTGAAGTGATTATTTCCAAAGTCACCTAGTGAACAACAAGGTCTTGAAGCTTTTACTGCTCATGTACGTAGTTTTGAATAGTTATTAATGATACATTTTAAGAAAACATCAACACACCCATAAAAGCACAAGTCTTTTCAAGGAAAGATTAAAAAACACTGACTGAAAAATTTCCAAGCTGAAAGAAAGAAGTGTTTCCTATCTTCTTAAAATTTAAAATTGGATGAACAGAAATAAATTTAATTTCCCAACAGTTCATTCCAGTTATAGAGCTCTGTTACACTGAATTTTTGCATAAAGGAGATATTTTACATTCTATAAATATTGTATAAAAATAAAATCACTAAATTATTGTTATAGAACTAGTGATTACCACAATATACATTCAATATATATTCAAAATAGGGAACAACACTTTTTTTTTTTAATTAAGATTTTGGTGTCATATGTTTACTTTTCTTATGATTCAAATTTGTTTTTAAAGTTGGCATTGAGGAGGACAATCGACCCTGATTTCATTTCTTAAATCAATTATTCTAAATGGAAACAAATAATTGTGAAATTAAATAGAAGAAATACGACATTATCAGTATTAAACAATATGTGCTAATTTCCATCAAAAGAAATTTTAGAATGCCATAAAAAATGAAATTAGGAATTGAGAGACTGTAAGTAAGCCCCGATGTAGTGTTTGCTTTAGAAACTTCTGCCAAGTACTACTAGCCCAGAATTTAAACTTTCATGGGGCTTGCATAAGAGATAATCTAAGGACTCTACTGTGGAAGCGTGAAGCAGAGACATCCTAAACAAATCTGGGTTTCCTAAAAGACAGTGTCTTCCATGGACAAACTAAGCATGGAAAGAGGAAACATTCCATAAAGGGAGACAAAATAAGAGTCTGTGCCTTAACAATCCCTAACCACAAGCTGAATATCTCACAGTATTAGAACTGACATTTATAACATTTGTGTCCACCTAAGAATGCACAGGCAAAAGTAAAAATAAAGTTCATCCTAGACTTGCAAGGCTATGACAGACCTATCAAAAGCAACTATAAATAATTTCTTGAGAAATGAAGATTAAAATTTCTATAAATTCCTACAGATAAAGTGCACGTATAATGGACTCACCGTTAGAAAGCATAAAAATACATAAAGAGATAATACATTGTGATTGGCGGTTATAAGAAACAACAAACTGCAAAATTGTACTGCAGATATTGGAATTAGCAGAACTAGAATAAAAATAATTAATATATGTGGAGATGTAAAATAAA
>NW_012147853.1:931353-931954 GCF_000956105.1 Propithecus coquereli
TCTTAATCTAGTGACTGAAGTGATCATCATCATTAATGGGACAAATCTAAATTGTGCACCACCAAATAAGATGCAATGAGAAAAACAGCATCATTTCTGTGATATTCCTGCTAATGAGGTGTAACCTATATCAATCATATCATGAAGACATTGGGCAGATGTAAGTTTAGCAACATTCTATGAAATAACTAGCTGGTGATATTTGAATGTGTCATGGTCATAAAAAATAAGAAAAACCTAAAGAATTGTTTGAAGTTGCAGGTGACTAAAGAGACTTGAAAACTAAATGCAACATATGATTCTGAACTAAATTATTGGGTTAAAATGAACATTACTGGAAAGACTGAAATGGAGTCTGAATCTCAGGAGTAAAATATCAAGGTTTATTTTCTAACTTGATGGTTACATTAAGGTCTACTACAAGAATATCGCTTTTGTATAAAATATGTACTAAAATACTATTGGTGACAGAGTGTCAGGTCAAAAATATACTTTCAAATGATTAAGAAAAAAATCTTTGTGCTATATTTTCAACTATTTTGTAAGTTTGAGAGTGTTTCAAAAAAACTTACTGATTATTTTATTATATTTTTTTATATTA
>NW_012147853.1:936212-938213 GCF_000956105.1 Propithecus coquereli
AGCTAAGATATAAACTCACACTTTAGCCTAAGCATACAGGGTCCAGATCATTAATCTTTGTTTTCTACATCTACATCTCATCCCACTGGAAGATCTTCGGGGCAACAACAAGCATGGAGCTAATATTTCTTGAAGGACCAGCCTGAGGCTATTTTACCATTAAATTTTTTGCTTTTATTTTTCACAAATAGAAGAAGTACTCTCTGAAATAATGATAAAAAGCATAATGTAGTAAATACATCAGCTAGTAACATAGTCATTTATTACCATTATCAAGCATTATGTACCGTACATGATTGTGTGTGCTATGTTTTTATACGACTGGCAGCACAGTACATTTATTTATACCAGTGTCATCACAGACACATGAGCAATTTGTTGCACTAAGACTTTACAAGGCTTATGATGTCACTAGGCAATAGGAATTTTTAGCTCCATTATAATCTTATGGGACCACCGCCATTATTATACAGTACAAGTTGACTAAAACTTGGTTATGCTGTGCATGACAGTGTAACTATTTGGATAGTTGTAAATTTTTATTTCTCATGAGTGAATGCCCAGAATTGAAGGCTCTGGGTCGTATGGGTAGGTGTGTGAATAACTTTATAAATAAGATAAATAAATTCAAAGCATTTTCCTAAAAGGTTGCACCACTTTAAACTCTCTGCTACCAACACTACATGAGAGTTCTGATTATCCACATCCACAGCACCACACGGTTATCTCAATGTTTTTAATTTTATCCATTCTAGTGTATATATAGCTGTATGTTACGCTGTTTTAAATTTATATTTCTCAGGGGAACAGTTTTTGAGCATACTTTTGTGCTCTTTATAAATTCATATAATTTTGTGAATTGTTTCTTCAAACATTTTGTATATTTCTAAAACAACACTTGTCCCTAAGTGGTAAAATTTTCATTTATTCTCATACAAGTCAGAAATGTGCATTCAAAATATTTTCTCCTGTCCCTGATGAGGCTTTTTTCCCCTAATTTGTTCTCTTTAAGAACAAAAGTCTTTAATTTTGATGAAATGAATACTTTTATTATTCATACTTCTGACCTAATTAATCTTTTCCTTCCTCCAATGTCACACAGATATTGTCATAGTTCATTAATAGGTGTTTTATTTTTCACTTTTATGTTTGAATCTATGATCCGTTTCCAGCTAAGTTTTCAGATGATGGCAGGTTATGCTCAAGGCTCATTTCCTCCCCATAATGATAGAGACGATTTCAGCTCTTTTTGTGGGAAAGAATGTCCTCTTCCATATTTAATATTCTTGGAGGTTTTAGCCAAAAATCACTTGAGCATGTGAGTGAGAATTACCTGTGGACTTGAAATTATTTCGCTTAGACCTAAATGTCCATTCTTAGTCCAGTAACACACTGTCTTGATTACTCTGTACCAAGTCTTAAAATCGTTAATAAGAGTCCTCTATTTTTGTTCTCCTTTGTCTGAATTGCTTTCAGAATTAAATGATTCTTGCATTTCTTTACAAATTCTAGAATAAACTGTACAATTTTGCAAAACACCTGCTACATTTTAATTGGAACTGTATTAAACCTGTAAATTAGTTTAGTGTAGATTGATATCTAAACAATATTGAATATGAATAACCATAAGCAATTTGTGCATTGATATAATTTAAAGAGAGAAAGTGAAAATGAATGTAATTCCAGTGATGATATAATTATGAGTGTAATTTTGTTTTAGAAATATACATAAATAATAGATTAAAAAATAGAATTATATGTTAATTTCCATATCTTGGATATACACAAGTTATACATATTATAAAATCAATCATGCTACATTGTTTTCAAACAAGTTTTTGTGTTAACACTGTAAACATCCAAATAAATCCATGTTAGAAAATATAAATCTATTTTATTCATGTTTTGTGCCTGTGTGTTTTTTCATGATATTGATATACTATCATTGGTTGATTTTACAACATTTGGGATGCTTCTATATTTTTTTTTTGCTATATAACA
>NW_012147853.1:938263-941249 GCF_000956105.1 Propithecus coquereli
TCTGAATATTTTTTTCTATTAAAAATACTATTTTACATGTCTGGGGGAGGAGGAGGGCATGATGTTTCTAGGGAAGGACTGCAAAGTAAATTTCATCTATTTTAAATCAGTTAAGCAATTTTGAAATTCTATGTAACCACATGGGTTTTATATAGAACTTCAAATACAACAAGAACTCATTGAGTTGTTAAACTATATAGTGGTTGCAAATTAAGCAACTTTAACACCATGTTTAATTATCCAGGGTATTATGTAGAGATATTAAAGCACATATACACTGTCCAAATAGCACCCTAGTGATCACAAATGCTCAATGTGGGATTTCTTTAAGGATGAAGATTGTGCACTTGCTTTCAGTTAAGTAATTAATACTTAATTTTATTTTTACTAAAATTGTCCAGTGCGAAGAGAAGTTTGTATTTTAAACTACATTACGTGAATACCTACAACTGGGAAACTATTACAGAAAGAAAATGTCTTTTAATTACTAAGATACAAAGTAAAACTATGGATCAACAATTTTTTCTATTTATAAAAAAACTTAGTAATTCAGGATTATCTCAAAAGAAGTAAAAAATATTCAAAACATTGAAGAAAATTCTGAATTACTTGTTAAGAAAAAAATGATAAATTTTTCTTACCCCAAAATACATATCAAAATGCTAATTTGATATTGATGAACCGTGATAGTCAATATTAGCCTGAAAAAATAAAGCAAGTTTCCAACAATTCAAGTCTCATGTTATTTAAATAGGCTTTCTTATGAGAAAGTCTGTTTCATCTCCTGGAAGGCAAAGAAAGAGGTAATCTCCCTTCAGAGAAATCAAAAAGAAGAGAATTATGCATGTTACTGTTGACATTTTGTTGGTCAAGAAAAGGGGAATATATGAGTTTATTGGTAGGTATATTCTTATCTCGTAGAAAGTATAATCACACAAAAATATAAAATACATTTTTATATAGTCTTTTATTCCTGTTTGATTTTTCATAGATTCAGAAATAATTAGTTTGGTTGCCACTAAGGCATTTTAGGTTGATGTTTCAAAAAAATGCATTTTAAAAAAAAATTGCATGAGGGCGTTATTAAAAAATCTGCTAATTATCCCCCAAATCCCTTTTACCCTCCACTTTTTGGTAAAGAACTCAGTTTTAGAAGAGGAACTGATCAAACAATGAGAAGCCACCTTTCCTAGCCTCCACCCAGCCAGCCGTGGTTTTCTAACTAAGGTCTACTAAGCGACTCTGCGTGAATGGTGTGTACGACTTCTGGATCACATCCTAACAAGCACTGGCTTGCTCTCCACTTCCTCTGTTCCTATCCCACAGGCCAGACAGCAGAAATTGTGGGTGCGAATCAACGATAACAATGCAGGCAAGGAATACTTGGAGATAGCAGATAAGAAAAGAAATTTTACGAATCACTGCATTTTGGGGTCTCTTCGTTACAACAGCTTTATCTGTAACCTAACTCAGTGACTTTGAATGTGTGGATATGTGAAGACTATTTAAAGACTATGCAAGCATAGATAGATTTAAGGAAATTCATTTTCAGCCTTTTTAACTTTTATATATACTGTTTTAAAAACAAACAAAAAACTATTTGCCTAAGAATGTGTCTCAGTTACTGATAGCTCTTCTCCAACTTTAAAAAAGGAAGGCATACCTCCTTCAGCATCGCCAATCTTAATGTAGAATGATGCTCAGGCTATGGAAAGCCCCATGGTATAAAAGTAAGAAGCTTTCTTTAATGATTGATCAAGAATCCATAAACCCACAGGACTTCTTCTGTTCGTCATCATAACCATATTTAAGTAGTGTGAGTCAATGAATAAATGGAGAAATCTTGAGTCAAACTCAGGCAGTTGGCTCTAGTATTTACTCTCTTAATCATAGTACAAGGATCCAAAAAGACAAGCCCAAAAGACAAAGCAAACACACACAAAGCTCTGCTCAGTGAAACTCTCTGAGCCGTATCAACAATCATGCTCAAGGTGTTAAGCCTGATTTAAACAAGGGGAGAAGAATATTGATTGAGTCTTCCTGGAGTATAAGATTTAAATAAAAATAACAATCCCAAATAAAAGTTTATGGAACATTTACCATATACCAGGCACTGCACTAAGCCATTGACAAAGATATACAATAATTCTGTGAGAGGAAAATTATAATCCTCATTTTACATATGACTGAGGCACAGAAAAATGAAGCAATTATTTAAAGGTAGCAGAAGAGGTAGATGGCTAAGTAAGTGCTCAAATCAATTCAGTCTGGGGGGCGCTAATTTGTGTTTATGTAACCCAAGTCCTCAATTATAGTAGCATCTCTGACATATAAATATCAGGAAAAATGAGCATAGATAACTTTCAGGATCCTTTCCAAACTTTATATTCTATGAAAAGCCTTATATTTTCTTAAGGAAATAAATCTTTTATGATTACTAGGACATCACACAAAACCATACACTGTTAATGTCAAAGATGTTGATGCTTTGTATATTGACAATGGTAGTAATTTTATTTTTATACATGTATATAGTCATTAAGGTAGATGGCCTGTCTACCTAAATCCTGGCATTTCGTGGAAATCCATGCTGCTATGATCTTCATGTACAGTCATACCTCACTTAATGATGAGAATACCTTCTGAGAAATGCGTTGTTAGGTGATTTCCTAATTGTGAGAACATCATGAGTGCACTTACACAAACCTAAAAGTCATAGCCTACTACACATCTAGGCTATATGGTATTGCCTATTGATTCTAGACTACAAACTTGTATGGTGTGTTACTGTACGCAATTGTAACACGGTGGTATTTATATATCTAAACATAGAAAAGGTATAGTTATGTGGTATAAAAGATAAAAAATGGTCCACCTGCACTTACAATAAGAGGAGCTTTCAGGACTGGAATTTGTTCCGGGTGAGTCAGTGAGTGAGTGATGAGTGAATATCAAGACCTAAAACATTACTGAATGCTACCATAGA
>NW_012147853.1:961404-962938 GCF_000956105.1 Propithecus coquereli
TTCAAATACATCTTTAAAAAGCAAGGAAACATGCTGGTTATAAAGCTTAGTGCAGAAAGCTCTGCTGTCCAATTCTGTTATAAGGTTCATCATTTGAAGTGAAGTGACACTTCTGATTACAGGACTGTTAGTCACAAGACTACATTCTTAGTCTTATAATTAAAGCAGATTATGATATTTCAGTTTCCTTTTGCTCCAGACAGTGGCAGAGGACTGGATTTATGTTGTGCTATTTCTTTCTTTTTGTTAGAGGCTTTGTCCCAGGAATCAGATTTTAGAATTGTATGGCTTTATATGTTTCTTGACAGATAATATTACATTTTATAGTTTTGATTTTTACTATGTTCTATACTTTCCCTGTATGGTCACAATGATTTTTTCCCTTTATGCCCTCAGAAGTCAACGATGAGACAGAGGACAACATGAAAGATAATATTTGCAATTAATAATTTGTAAGTGTATTTTTTACTTGACAAATGACAATTGTATGTATTTATAGGGTACAAGTGATATTCAACACATGTAATACGTAGTGATCACATCAGCACAATTACCATGCTCACCGTCTCAAACGTTTATCATTTCTGTGTTTTAGGAATATTCAGTATCCTCTCCTCTAGCTATTTGAAAATATATTGTTGTTAACTATAGTAATCCTTCATTGCTTTTCAGCTAGATAGGAGCAATGACTTCTGTTTTTTTAGCAATATTTTTTAATAAACAAGAAGATTTTGTAACCTCTGCCAAAATATTATCTAGTGATTATTATATGCCAGTTCTGAAAGTACAAAGAATTAACCGATACAGTCCCTGTAGTTACAATTTCCTTATTATCATGTATCTGGCAGGGATGTGGTCTGCATGTAGTTTGACATGAACAAAATTACTGCCGATTGTCTATTCAGGCTTCGTATTTCTGATAACAGTGAACAAACTCCAAAAATACCAAGTGTTTGGATAACAGGGTTGCACATGCCCTCCATAGCCACATGCTTTAGTTTTAAGTTTTCACCTGCCCAGTGTCTGAGACTATCCCAGATGACACCCTCAGGGCCCTTTCAGTTCTCTGATATTTTGTCCCCCGTGCTGCCAGTGATGCATCACCAACTCTGAGCACTACTCTCCTTTTATTCATGTACCATAGCTGTAAGGCGAAGATAATTCAGAACAGCCACTTGCCTTCCAGGTACATATTAATGAGAAGTAAACATACCTTGCCCTGTATTCATTAAAGTACTTCACTGTTAACAACAGCAGTCATTTGACATAGTATGTGTCATTCACAGCATCTGATTGCTTTGTCTGAAAGACTTATCCTGAGGAAACGTGATTTGAAAACAAATACTTTATAGTCCCTTTGCTTTGAAAATTTATTGAGTGGTCAAATTAGTTGAATATTGCACATACACGTCTAGAGACATTTTGGGGGACTTGCGTCCCTATAATAGAATGTTTTACTTAAGTCTATTTGTGTTTTTCTGGTGGATTGACCTTTTTATCAGTATAAAATGTTTCTCTTTATCTCCACAAATAA
>NW_012147853.1:962988-964542 GCF_000956105.1 Propithecus coquereli
AAAGGTAAGTAGTTCAGATTTGCAAATTAATCCTCTAACAGCAGCAGAGAAATGGATGGTATGCGAGGTAGATAAATTGAAATGCTTTTGTAGTAATCCCTTCCAGAGATACCCTACTTAAATACAGTAGTTACCGTGATATAGAAATTAGTAGTCCGATTAAAAAAAAAAAAACAAAAACCTATTTAGAAAGTAGGTGCTACCAGTTTCCCTAGTTAAATAGATACGATTCTTAGGGATCATTGCTAGAATGTTTCCACTGGAATGACAAGGGAAGAAAGTAGATAGTAATGGGTTGAGCAATGAATGTAAATGGCTAATTCAAAATGTAATAGATAAATCTATCAAAATATTTGACTGGAAAGGGAAGAGAAATGTAATGATTTTGCAATGGGGGATAGAAGTGGAGATTTGAGTATGGTTCCATGCTTACAACAGGAAGCCACACAGAGACAAAGAAGATGAAGATAGAGCAAAGAGAAGAATTGGAATTGAAGTGCTATTCTTAATGAGGCAAATGTGGCTGACTTCAGAGCAAAGATGGAAGCATTAGCTTTGTACAGGAATGGGGATTCCTCTCTCAATTTTACGGTAAGAGGAAATACATCTTTCTTGAAGGATTTGTAGTAGGAGCTTAAAGGACAATTAAATTTTACTATTGACAGTTAAATTGATCTGGAATTCATGAAAAGACAATAGACCTAGGGAACTGAGGATATTTATAAGAGAGTAGCTATAGATCATTGAACTTAATCTGAAACAAAAATCAGAAAAAAAAAAAAAAGGAAACAATATGCAGAAAGCAGTTACTAGGAAACTCAGCTACCCCTTGAATTTGAAGAGAAAATACAAAAAGGTGGTGAACAAATGCAAAACAGAAAAGAATCCTTTATGAGGTATTTCTAAGGCCTACTTCATCAGGTGGCCAGTCCCACCCAGGAGAAAACAAGGTCAAGAAATTTGCCAGGGGAAGAGATGGCTAAAATTCATTGAAGCGGAAAGTTACAGATCTAAGAGAATAGAGGAAGTTGAGAGCGAGAGTTCTTTTTGATGGGCTACATAAACATTGAAACCATATTAAAAAAATCATATAAAGAATGGCAAAAGATTTGGTGAGAGAGAAAAACAAGCATCTACACTCAAATGTTTATTGCTGGATTTCTGAAATGACAGCAATTGAGAAGTACACAGGTATTATGTCCAAATGGCCTTTGCCTCAAAATACCATTACCAAGGATGAAGGAAAAATGATCCTAAATTGGCTTTGGATCAGAGAAAATTGTTCCCTTTTATCATCTTGAGACATGTATAAGAAATTTGAAATAATGAAAAACCTCAAAATCAAATAGCCATTTAATCTGGCATATCAAAAATCCCCCCTCCAAAAATAAGATGTTTTTTCTTATCTTTATATTGCTCCTGTTCCCTCCAGTTTGTAATCACCCCATTCATGTTCAGGATGATATTATTTTTATTTCTACATCACAAAAAAAATGTTTGCTTTTATGTGAGAGGTCATGGTGTACTATACCAGTTACAATATTACCAGCAACC
>NW_012147853.1:964617-967669 GCF_000956105.1 Propithecus coquereli
TGTAGTTTAACAGTATTTGTATGAAGTATTTTTTTTGAAATATCATTATAAAAAGTCGTTTTAATATTTAATAAATACTAGTTAGGTACCTTAGGCGTGCTTTTTTGCCTTAATTATGTTGTCTACACCGTATTAATTACTTCTGTCTTAAGCAAAGTAAAACTGTTATTACTGATTTGTTTTTCTAAATATAGTACATGTGTCTGTCTCACTGACCCATTTGTTTTCCCCAAACAAATTCAATAGATGTCTAATTCCCTTTTTTACAAAAATTTTATTCTCTGTTTTCCATTAATATTTTATTTTCATTCCAGTTAATGTAACCATTTTTTGGTTTATTTGCATATCAGACAACAGACAGGCTTAGATATGAATAAGTGATTGAGGATTTACTAGGATTAAGTTCCAGTCATGCCTCACTCCCTGTTTTATTTGTTTGTTTGTTTGTTGTTTTGTTTTCTTGTGTCACCGTGATGAGGAGAAAAGGCTTCTAGAAATATGCTCTCATATTTGAATTGCCAAATTACCTTAAGCATTACAAAAAAAAAAACAAATATATTTCTCAACCAGTGAAGAAAGTTATTTCCTCTCTCAGGAAAAAGGAGGTCAATATAGGACGCTGTTAGGATAAATAATGCACCGCTATTAGTAATGCTTGTCTCCTACAAAGATCACTTTGAGCTTGGTTCTGAGTTAAATATGACCCTGGAGTGACTTGAGGCATTAAATGTACTCCTCTGTGCTTTGAAATATAATAATTTTGACAATGCTGATCTTTGAAGTCAAAATATGTGTGCTTCAAAGTTTGATAAACATGATCTCTGTTAGGTTGTGTCAATCTGAAAATATCATAGTGGAACTCTACCTTAGTGCATTGTGCTGAAATTTTATGGCCTTAAGCTCTAATGTCCTACAAGGAGAAGCACACAATGTTTCACCCTCTAAGGAATATGAGATAAAAATGGGGAACAAAAGAAGTAAAAAAGGAATTACACTGAAACGCCTTGCATCATCTCTTTTTTGCTCAAATCTTCATGGCTCTGTCATTTTTACTGCATTAGTGTACTGTATTGCATGTTTATTGTTAAATATCTCTAAAAGAAAAGACCTTTTGAAATAGATTAAACATGCATCTCTGATCAAGTCATGTTTAAATCCCACAAGTGACTTTGAAACAAAGTACAAACTCCTTATTTTGATATTATTTTAAGTCTTTGGTCTCTCTCTGTGTTTTCAGCATTGTTTCTTTCTTTTTCTCCTTGAAATGATAAATAAAAGATGTTATTCTTTTTATTGATACATAATAATTGCATATATTAATATTTATAGGGTACATGTGGTATTTTTATACATGTATACAACGTGTAATGTTCTTACTATGCTTGCATGTTCATTTTCTGATATGATTATTCCGACACCTAGGGTTACACAAATGTGTTGGATATTCTTTTCTCCTTTTACCACCTGCTGATTTCTCACTGCTTGAAGTCCTTTTCCCCTTATTCCCAGCTTAGATAATGCCTAATCATTTAGTCTACTCCACCTTGAAACATTTTCCAAATCTCTATTATCTCAAACTGAGTTAGGTGTCTTTCCTGTTCACCCAATTATAATGTTATAAATTTCATATATTATTACTTAATACACTCCTTTCTTATCATTAACATTGGTGGTTCACAGAAACTTTTAAGAATAAAATCGGTGCCTTGGTTATTAGCATCCAGAGTCAAAAGTTTATCTCAGGAGACTATGCTGAAAGAGAAAACTAAGCAATTGGGTTTTAGCAGGCAATGAACAATCCCAAGGATCAGAATCTTCCCTGGACTAAAGTCTGAGTAGCTTAGTCTAATAAATTGATCAGAGAAAGGTTCAGCTCAAGAAAAAGAATCATAAGCAGGATAAGCCAAGTTAATGTATGGTAGACTAAGTTATATCTTTGCCCATTAGAACCCTTTCTGAATTGAGTTGATGAATTATTCAAAAGTGAATCTAATCTCCAAGAGAACAAAAGATCTAAATGGGAAAATGGGTTGAATGTGATATAGACCTAACTCCTTTTAAATTTCACATGAGAATTTTAGCAGTTCTAAAGGAATTTCTAATTATCTTCTGAATTTTTCTTTTGTATTTTAAACAAATCCTCTCTATTCCTGTAGCTACTACTACTACATGTATTTTCAAAAGGTCTGGAGGATTGTTCAGATACAACAGGGAGTTAAGAAATTCACAGCTGGCTTATAATTAAAGCAGAGAAATACTTGATGACACTTACACAAGAGAAAAAATGAATCAAATCCCTAGGTCTTCTTAGAAACAAAACAATGAAAAACTTAAATAAAGCCATAAAGAAGGAAATAACATAGAATTTTAGTTATTTAACTAACAAGAGATTCCATGATTCCGTATAACCTGAAACCACAATAATTTTATCTCCTAATGAATTGCAATGACATTTCATATGACATTATTTATTATGCATTCGTTCATTAATTCAGTCAATGCATATTTATGAGCATCTACTGGTAGAGACCTTGTTAGTTAGTAAGTCTAGAAAACAGTTATAGAATCTGCCCTACAAGACACAGAGAAATAATCAACAATTGCGAGAGTCTGGTAAATATTTTAGAAGGGAAAGAAAAATGTATTCAAGGGTTACGTGAGAGTTATGATGTAAGGAACCAGAGCTGGTGGGGATTGGTCACAAAGGGTGTGGAGAAAATGAAGTTTAAGATGAGACTTAAAATATTCATAGTAAGAATTAGCAAATAAAAGGTAAAGTACCTGAAGAATAATATCTCCAGCAGAGGGAACAACTGTACATTTACCAAGGGAGTCTTGTCATAGTAAGTAAAAATCAAAAAGACAGAATAGCTCTAACGGAATTGAGAGAAGGGAAAATAATAAGGAATGATGTTGCAAAGGTAAGTAGTTCAGATTTGCAAATTAATCCTCTAACAGCAGCAGAGAAATGGATGGTATGTGAGGTAGATAAATTGAAATGCTTTTGTAGTAATCCCTTCCAGAGATACCCTACTTAAATACAGTAGTTACC
>NW_012147853.1:980199-982762 GCF_000956105.1 Propithecus coquereli
GAAAGCTTTTCGCTGCAGCCTCATACTGTCTTGTGGTGTCTGTGTCTTTTTGTACGGGCTACAGTCATGTGTCTGCGTCTTTATGTCTCTGTGTTCATTCCTCGGTCTGAAGCCGGGCCACGTCAATTACTGTACCCACTTTAAAGAGATGTCCTTGAGATTCCAGTGTAGATCATGGTGACCATCTTACCTCTCCAATACATATAAAATATTAAATACAATAGAGGCTGGGCATGGTGGCTCATGCCTGTAATCTTAGCACTTTGGGAGCACTTGAACATTCCTGCAGAAGGATCCTTTGAAGCCAGGAGTTTAAGACCAGCCTGGGCAATAGCAAGACCCTGTCACTACAAAAAGTAGAAAAATTAGCCAGGCATGGTGGCAAGTATCTAGAGTCCCAGCTTGGGAGGCTGAGGCAAGAGGATCATTTGAATCCAGGAAATGGAGATTGCAGTGAGCTATGATTGTGCCCTTGCACTCTATTCTGGGCAATCAACAGAGCAAGACCCTGTCTCCAAAACAAAAACCAAAAACACAATGGTGAAAAAGGAACAAGACAACCGCACCAAAGATTCCTAATTGAAAAAGGAGAGTATGAGATGCACATGATCTCAGTTCTAGAGCAACCATCAAACCCTGTTCTGCAGGAATGTTCAAACCTCCATGCCTACCAGAGGAGTCACATTCTTAGTTGACCAATCTGTCATTGGTTTGGATTTCTTGGACAATTTTTTTTTTCCATCTCCTTTGCAACTCCTGAATCTGTCCTCTGGGACAAACCTCATCTTGTATTTTTCTCCACGGCCACATCTGAGATGGACCTTGAATGCAATTCCTTTCTTAGAGGCAGTGCGTTTTTTTTTCAGTCCATTTGCTATTGGATTGAGTTCAGTGTCCCAGAGATTACCCTGGGAATTGAAGCATCACAAACACTTGCTGGCAATTTTCAGAGATTCTTTGGCAATACACTTCGTCCAGAAATATAGTAAATGTCCTTCTCTTTCACTTCCAAAAATTCCTTTGATTAGTAACCAGAGATAAAGACGTTGTCTAGGAAATGTCTTTTATTTTCCTCTCTCTCTCTCTACATACCTCCCTAGCCCTTAAGTAAATGGACATTCCCTTGAGGGAATCCAAAATGACATCATCTAATTGGAGAGGCATCATCTTTTATTTGATTATGGCTGGAATGTCCCATTTAATGCAGAGAAATCTTAATAGAAAGTGCTAGAGAGAGGCTTGAGATCACAATCTTTCCTCCTGTAAAGGGAATCTCATTTCAGCTGCTTATAACAACTTCTATTTGGCATACAGAGGCAAAATTCTTTGAACCATGGAAGTTTACCAACATGGGAAGTCACAATGAAGTGTTATTGTAGGCCACAGCTTGAGTGTCCCTCCACAGCTTAAATGTTTAACAAAGTGGTTTTCCTTTCCTTCTGTGCTGGCAAAGTGACTGTTTCTTGTCTGATGTTGTCTTCTTTTTCAAGGAACACTAGGAAGAAATCAATAAAATAAATAAAGCAATTCTGACTTACTTGTTTTTGCCTCTTAAGACTGCAGCTCCATCAGCATGTAGTCTGTGGCTCACTGGTCAGTGTATGAACATTTGTCTGAGGTGTTTGAAGAGCTTACATGTGCACCAAAAAGCTCACCAGCACTTGAGATTTTAATGTCAAAGTTTAATATCACAGTGCCTACAGTCCAATCTCTTCCCAACTGCCAATTCCGTATTTTAAAATCTGTTACTTGTCACAATACAATCTAATTAGTATAATTAATTAATTAGTGTAATTAATCTGGTTTATTCTATGGCTGTTAATAATGAATTTAGTGCACAAAAAAATACAACACAAAAGAGTAGTTTAATCATTTTCTTTCCTTCCTTGTCTCTCTCTTTCTCTTTCTTTCTTTCTTTCTTTCTTTCTTTCTTAGCTATTAGAAATCAAAGCTTGGCGTAGAGGGTTGCATGGTGGCTACATTTTTACTTCAAGGACCCCAGATCCCACTTTCTTTCTATTCCATTATTATTAGCATGTGACTTCCCCCGCTTGCATTATGCTCTTAAATGTCTATGACTATAGTTAATAATACTGCATCATATACTTGAAAGTTGCTAAGAGAGTAGATCTTAAGTGCTCTCACCACACATACACAGAATGGTGATTATGTGAGGAGGTAGATATATTAATTAGCTTCACTACAGTAATCGTTTCACAATGTATATGTACATCAAAACATCACATTGTACACCTTAAATACATACGATTTTTATAACAAAAAAATATCTGCAGGGTGGACTTCATGGTATTGAGACCCCTTGTATGGTCACTTGAAACCCTACCCTCAGAAGAGACTATGTTTTTGGTTTACTTTCTTGAAATTCTTAATAACTTTATCTTTGAACTTGTGCCTAGTAAGTGAAGTTCATGAGAAAATAAAGCATGTGTATGAACAGAGGAGGTTTGCTCTGTGGCAGAATGTGCATACAGAGGCAGAGGCCCAAGGCACAGAGGACAAAGAGCAATTTGTAAGCCAAGCAGTTGAACTGGCTAAAAAGTTA
>NW_012147853.1:982812-984202 GCF_000956105.1 Propithecus coquereli
CCATAAAAAACATCTGGTATTTAAATAAATAAACAAATAAGCAAAACAAGCAAGTAAAAAACAGTTACAGAAGATGTACAAGAATCTTATGGAAATGTGAAAATATGGAATAATTTAAACAACAGGATTTATAAATTAAGAGATAGCAAATGTTATGGCAGGGGCATTTATTTCAGTTTTACTAACCATTTACACATATGGAGTATTTAGCAGTTAACAGATATCTGGGGGAAATTAAACAAAACTAATTCAGTAGTATCAGGGAGAAAGTTGCTAAAACATTTTGTTATAGCATATAAATTCATCAGAGTCTGAATTTTGTTCAATTCCCTGACTGTATATTAAACAAACTTTTTCTTTTTAACTAGATCTATAAAAGGGACATAAAAACATCCTGTGTCTTCAATATAATATGATTTCAAATTAAAACTTTTACCACGCTGCTTTGAATTGCGTTTATGCATGGATCCTGATTCTCAGACTGAACATTCCTTGAAGGAATCAATCTCCTTCAAGGCTCCAGTTTCAGTTGCTTGTGCTGTATTTGGCAAAAGGTGGATACTCCATAAACAAAATTTGAATGAAAGCGTGAAACTTATGTTCACCAAAGAATTTTCTGGGCCTTTCTGATTGCTTAGTATATTGTTTAAAATAGAAGGATTTGGCTGTGAAAATCTTCAAACCCAACAAGGCTGGCTCAATTCAAGTAAGAAGCTTATTTTTCTCACTTCTTAGAGTTGCGTAGCCCAGTACAGAACAGAAATTCCCACAATCCCATCAGAGATCCAGGCTCCTGGATCTGCTATCCTTAGTGTGTAGGATTTTCCCTCAAGCTTACAAGAATGCACAGGCGCTACTAGCCATCAAGCCAGTACTTCACATAGGAGAAGGCTGAAGGTGAAGGGGGGGTGCTAGGGGGAAGCAAGAGGAGGGGCGGGGGAGGCAGCCTTAATTTTATTTTGGAATCCCAACCAGAAGCTGCTCCTTACTTCTCATTGACTAGAACGTGTCTCATGACCTCTTCTAGATGTAAGCCAGTCTGGGATGTTCAATTTTATGACTGGGAAAAAATTAAAATTGATACTCATTACTTAATTAACAATGCTTGCCATTATCTCCTTCTGTGGTTACTAACCTGATGTATACTCTGTCTATGAAATAAACACACTCCCCGCCCCACTGCCATGGGTAAAAATGTCCAAAATTCCATAAATTACTGTAGAGGACACCTTTGTCTGGGAAAGTTTCCTTGTTGTTTCTCTCAAGAATATATCTGTGACCTTGCATGCAAGTCCAGAGCGTCCTCTCTCTGCAAACAGGAGGGGCTAGGGAATTGAGATGCAAACATCTGTTTGCTGGAGAGGAAACAACAAGGAACTGGGACGTGTTG
>NW_012147853.1:984252-984944 GCF_000956105.1 Propithecus coquereli
TATTTTATAGTCCCACTAGTCATCATTTTGCTAATGAAAACGCTAAGATGCAAGAGGGTTGAGCACTTTCCCAAAGTCATATGGCTTTCAGATGAGTTTAGAAAACAAGTCTCACAGTACGTAATCCATTGTGGCAATGAAAAGGATTTGCCTTACAAAAGCTTTATCATATGGCAACATTACAACATTTATCTTTTATTTACTCACATATCACCAGTTTCCAGCTGCTCAATTTCTGTCAGCTGAAGTCTCACTGCTATTTTCACTTGCCTTTTCCTCTGCCCCATACCATATCTTCTCATCAAAAAAATAAAAGATGTCCAAAAATAATCTGTTTAACAGATGCATCTACTTTGTTGATGGCAGCTTACTCCCTTATTCTTTAACTACTTCTAAGTAAAAATGTAAACATTGAAAAACAAAGCCTTAGTCCATGGAATGATTTTGTAGTTTAAAGAACCATTGAAACCATTGAACCATTGAGTAGGCATTGAAAGAACCTACGAAGATCATCTGCATTCATTGAAAACTTCATGTGTCATTTAAGCATGAGATCAGTTGTGATGTTAAATAAAGATAAGCAAGATGATATTGAAACTTCATAGGTAATAAACTAATTTTGGAACACAGACTTATGCTAATGTCTAACCTTAGCCCACATTGAATATAATTTATACATTATGTGACTTGAG
>NW_012147853.1:984994-988696 GCF_000956105.1 Propithecus coquereli
CTGATCCTGGATATCTGATATAACTTGAGGCATTTTGTGTATTTTGCAGCTAGGAGTAATGGGAAAAATGAAAAAGTGAAAAGTGAAGCCAGATGTGAACTGTATTCCTCTCTTAAAAATACATATTTTACCCATAAATCTCATCTAGTAGTTCTTACATCTTATTGGCCAAAATTATATTACATGCTGTCGTAGTTTCGAGAAATTTTATGAAGCAGAACATTTTAAATTGGGCACATTGCCACTCTGAAAAAATTATTTTTAAATTTCTTTTTGTAGGACAAAAAGGGTGAATGGATATTGAGGTTTCCATTGGGTATTTTTCATTTTGTCAATTTTGAGGCCATATTTGTGGTTTTACACCTAATGACACTCAATATCCTCTTTTTCTAATAGTTATTTTGTAACACCTCCTTTATTATTTTGAGTTAAAATTCTGAAAGGGTTTTATATGTTACACATGAAACATAAAAATAAATCTGTATAATGCACAAAATCAGTCCTAACCATAATCCTAAGAAGAAATAAGAGTAACTGTCATCAAATCATGTGCATTTAGATATGTTTATAGAAGACGATGCAATTAGTTGATCAATGGTTATCTTTATACATGGAATTGTACCCAAAGCATAAATTACACATGCCAATTAAAGTTGATTATACTACACAGGCAATTAAATATAAAAGGTATTGCTATTAGTGGTGTGATTTTCTGAAATTATGATAAATCTCTTATTATAGATTCCAACAAAATACTCTGTGATTTCTCCTGGTTTATAATGAAGTCATATTCTTGAGGGAAAATGTATACATTAAAGGCATGGTAAATTAAAAAGTTGGACTCTAGACTCATAAATAAACAAATATATTAATGACATAAATATTACAGGAGAACATTGAAATGTGTAAAGGTCTTGGACATGTTCTTCCTTGGGCAGGAATAGTAGACACTGTAAAATGTTTAATATCTCTGGCACCTACATTCTAAATATGAGTAATAATTTTGAAATCTATATAAAAGCCAAACCATGCCATGAAATAGCCCATGGAAAGGTTAAACCTTTCCCAGAATAATCATTGATTTGCATGATTTTTTTCCATTCAGAAAAGTAAGTTTATTTAAAACTGGATTATTCTGTCTTGTTATAGCTTATTTCCACAGCCTTGTCAGTCCCTACTTCTTCTATGTAAAATTTTTGCACAGTCTTACCAAAATTTGCAGTTCTTTAAATGTATTATGGCATTTCACTCCTTTATACTGTCACTCACATTGCATCCTTTGCATGGGAAGCCTTGATCCTATTCCATACATGCCCACTCATTTGTGAAATTTAAATCAAAGACTATTCTCCTCAATCTTAGTCTCTTGACTTCTGTGAAATTTCTTATGTTAGTAACCATCATATCCTTTATCCAAACTTTCCCATTATGTGACACTGGCGAAGTAACCTGTCCTCACTGAACTGCAATTTCTTCACTTGTAAATTGAGGATATACTAGTACATGCATTCTATTGTTATAATAATAATTATTATTCAATGAAACAATATATGAGATATGTTTATCATTGTATTTACCTCATAGTAAGTTCTCAGTAAATGTTTATGACAATTATTATAGGACATCATATGTGTTATATAGTACTGCTTTGCATACTTTCTTAACCTAACAGTATTTCTATACTAATTATAAGACACTTAGCTTCAAATTCACAATCAGCATTTTATTTATTGTGTAGCAACTAGTAGGAACTCAATAATTATTTGTTGAAGGAATAAATAAATGCATTAATCCTTCACAACATGGGGTGAGGAAGGTTTGAATGTGTTATCTTTAAAGTTAGGATATGCTATCTTCTCTTGAATTAATTTTCCTATAATACTATTTGGATATTCTGAGTTAAAATTAAAACCTAAAAGAATATTGTCCATCACTATACTGCCAGCCAGCTATTGAAATTAAGGACTATTCTGATGAGTAGTCCTTAAATAGAAAACTCAACAGGAGTGGAAAATACTATTTTTGTCCCAAAACACTCTAGAAAGCAAAATTTTCCACAGGGTGTCAGGAGTAGTTCCATAAAAGGAAAAATGAAAATAGTTTGGGAAATGCAAATTAAATTAAGTTAAATTAGTAATGTAACTTTCTTTATTGCAAACATTTTCAGAACCTTAATATTGTACAAGGCATTAAGAGCCTCCAAAAGGAAGATATTTAAAAATCAGGTATTTTAATAATTTATATGTTATATTACTAAAAAAAATACTGTTATCATCCTGCTTATTCATATCTGAACAACACTTTTGGGAAGCAACAATGAACACTACTTCAACTGTTGGCACATTTTACTGGAAAGAATATATCGACAGCTATAAAATAAGTAGTGTGCAATTTTAAAAATAAGTTAAAAGTGTTGCTGTCTCAGTATTAGCTAAGATCACAAGACAACCGTCACCAACAATTCCCAGAATCCAAAGGAAAGTGTGATATCATCACTTCAGAATGTGCCAAAGCTCACCTGAGAACTGGTTTGCAAACCTTACATGACCTCAGTCCTGTGAAAGAGCTTGGGAAGGCTGAGTGAACCAGAAATTAGAAGACATATTTTGGAAAGCAGGGCCTGTGTGTTACAGTCCCACTCACCCCTGGAGAGATCAGAGTGTGTTTTTTCAGCTGTTCAAGCATTGGAGAAAGTGCTTCAGTAGGACCCCACGAGAGTTTTATATATATATTTTGGAATTTGAGTGACACTGAATGGATATCTGACTTATTTCAACAAAACCAAAGCAAGAAAGACTGTGACCGACTAGGTACTCTGACAGTATAGTAAACAGATATCACTGCTCGGTGAAGGCTATCATGCAGTATTTAACAGGGAAAAAGATGAGTGAGCATGTGAGCATGTTGAATCTGGCCTACAGTGAAAGAGTGGGAAAGACGGAGAGAGGAAGAGGTGTGAACCTATTTGAAGTTTTACTCACCACAGCTAGATGAGAGAGCAAACTCAAGAGAAAGTTGCTAGGAGTGCTACATTATATGTGTAATATTACGGGAGGATTTTTAAGTGTGTTTAGGTGGGATGTGCATTCAGCTACATTAAGGTAATGGCTGTTTTTAACTAAAATGTTACTAGCAATGGCGGGAGGCTCTCCCAAGAGCACACATATCACATAAAGTACTATTAAAGAGAAGTTTTCAACTTTAACCCATAACCGGAAAGAAGCAATATACTTGAAAAAGAGGAAAAACTCCAGACAGGAAAACAGAAAAGAAGCTGTCCATTAGCCTCTATCCCTTTTCCTCGAGCATCAGTTCACCTGAAGTACTTAGGCGCAGCTCAGGAGCAGGAAGAAAGCAAAATTTAAATGGTTGGGCACTCTTGTATTATCCTGGATAGAGCTGGAGCCCATTCCACAAAGTGAAGTATCACGAGAATGGAAAAACAAGCACCACATGTTCTCACTCTCTCTCTCATGTTCAAATTGTTATTAACTGATCAACACTTAGGTGCACATACAGTAGTAACATTCATCGGATGTCAGGTAGGTGGGAGGGAGGAGGAGGGATGGGTATATACACACCTAATGGGTGTGGTACGCATCATCTGGGGGATGGACATGCTTGAAACTCTGACTCAGGTGGGGCAAAGGCAATATATGTAACCTAAACATTTGTACTCCTGTAATATTCTGGAAAAAAAAA
>NW_012147853.1:990368-1026548 GCF_000956105.1 Propithecus coquereli
GGTTTAAGGATGATCCTGCTCTTATGAATTTTCTAGGAAAGAAGTAAATGTGATTAGGCCTATATATGACCTACAGGTTTCTGAATACTATATTCACTGTAGACAAGATATTTTCTATATTGCATCAGTGTCAGGGTTAGACCAGAAAAACTGAAACCCCAAAGGGAATCAAGCAGGAATAAGTTTAATACAAAGCAAGCAAGCGAATGGTATTTATAATCTTAGAGGCACCAAGGTGACCCCCAATGATTTGATGCTTCTTCACATCCACATTTTTGTTTAATGCCCTTCACCTGAGTGTAGGCAAAATCTCCAAATTGCTTTTTACCAAGATTACATGCCAAAGGTAATGGGATGTCACACTCATCATTATATTACATTGTACAGCACTGCATTTTAGCAGTCTGAGAGAAAGCAGCAATGAAAGAGAGAGATAGAACAACAAACAGAGAGAACAAATCTTCTTGTGGGCTTCATGTGAAGTGAAAAGTAATATTGGAGAAATATAAATGGCAAGAAACTTCAGGTGGCCTCCGGGAACCGTGAGTCCTCCAGGACCTGAGTGAAAGTGGCCTCCAGCTAACACAGCAAAGAACTGTTGTCATCAGTCATACAGCCTCAAGGAAATAAATAATGCTATCAACCTGATGATCTCAGAATTCTTCCGCATCAGATTTTTACCAATTGAACCTCCAGAGAAGAATGCAGTCTGGCCAACAGATTGATTAAGCCAAGGACATGGCTAAGTAATGCACAAACCCCTGACCAAAAAATCTAGAAGATAATAAATGTGTGGTTTTTGTAACTAAATGTGTGGTAATTTGCTACTGAGCAATAGAAAATGAGTACATTATCCAAAGGATAAGCAAGCTCAGAAAAGATTACTGTTATCTCTGATTTGCACCTGAGGCCTTCCAGAATAGAAATTATTAATACCAATGATTAGAGGTGCCAACAGGCCCAAGAGGAATGATTTACACTACAACAACTGCTTCCTTCGGAATAATTATTTTCAATTCCTACACATTATAGCTTTGGAAAACTTATCTTCTTTATTATTTTTCTTATTGAGTCAAGCTCTAAGATTTTCATTCCCTATATGACATTGTTTCCTTTGGTGTCAGAAGCTTTTTAGTCTGATGTAATTCCATTTGTCTATTCTTGCATTTGTTGCCTGTGGTTTTTCACAGTTAAACAAAAGATTCTTGCCTAGGTGGTAACAGAGGTAATGGCCTGAAAAGGGTAAAATATTTTATGAGCTGTCTCTTTAAAACCTCTCACCCTTTTCAGGAATTAAAAGCTGCATTCCTGTCTGAGGCCAGTAGTCAGAGGGGCAGGGGAGTGTTCTTTGTTTTTTGTACCCTGAGCAATGGCTCAACTGTATTGTCTGGGCAGAGGTCATGAGGTTGTCTTCATCAGAGATACTACAGTTAAATAGCAGTAGCCTGAAGCTGAAAACTCCCTTTAAAACCTCTGTATTTCTGCTTAGAGGGAGGACAATGGTACTTTAATATGAAAGTCTGCCATCCTCCTCATTTGCCGGAAAATTAATAAATTTCTTTTTCCTTTTCCTCAAACCATTTGTCCTTGTTCTTCATTCAGCTGTGGTGACAAGTACTGCACTTTCAGTAACAAGATCAATATCATGAAGTATTTCCCCTATTTTTCTTCTAGTACCTGCACAGTTTGGGGTCTTATATTTAAGTCTATAATCCATTTTGAGTAGCTTTTGTAAGCAGTAGAAGTAGTTTTATTATTCTGCATGGGGATATCCAGTTTTCCTAGCACCATTTATTGAAGAGACTGTACAAACTGAAAGTGAAGGAATGAAAAAAGATATTCCATGCAAATGAAAACCAAAAAAGCAGGAATAACCATACTTACATCAGATAAAATAGACTTTAAGCCAAAAACTATAGAAAGAGACAAAGAGGCCATTCTACTATAATAAAGAGGTCAATATAGCACAAGGATATAACAATTATATATGCACCCAACATCAAAGTACCTAGATATATAAAGCAAATATTAATAGACTTAAAGGGAGAGATAGATTATAATATAGTGATAGCAGGGGACTTAAACACTTACTTTCAGCAATGGACAGATCATTCAGACAGAAAGTCAACAAAGAAACATTAGAGTTAAACCACACTCTAGACCAAATGCATCTAATAGACATTTACAGAACATTCCATCAAACAGCCTCAGAACACACATTCTTCTCAGTAGCACATGGAACATTCTCTAGGATTGATCTCTTTCTTAAATAATAAGTCTCTGGCACTTTCTGTTGCTCCTACTAGTTTTTTAGAAAAATATTAATGGGAAACCAACTGCTTTCAGGTACTAAATTGTGGAATATATACAGAGGAAGAAATATCGTCTGTGTCTGCAAGGAATTTAGAGATTGGTGAGGTGATGACTGCATTAATTTCAGTATAGAGCAATATAGAAAAATCTAGCCAAGGCATAGTAAACCGGAATATTTAAGAGAGACTTCCCTTTGATCTATGGCTTAAAATGCAGGCAGCAAAGATAACATAGGAGGCCATGAGACAGAAGTGATCCATATTTTAGCTTCTAGCTTTTCCTTTTCTTCTACGGAGTTGTAATAGTACTTCTATTTTGAACTCTCTTATTCTCTCTCTGACTTAATTTATCAACTCTGTTGATGTGAGCCAAATCTGAATTACATCTGGATCACAAATCTAAAAATGTACCTTTTATTCTTGTTGGCTATTTTTTACTTTTATGCTGAAGCGACTATTGAAGGAAAAAATTAATTGCTGGCTTCAATCATACTTTTTTTGATATACATGCTTGATAAGGACCATTTGACCAAGGCTTTTTTAAAATTATTTTTGTTTGTCCTAGATTAATAAATACTGTAATTGCAGGCACTGTATCTTGGCTTTTTTTTTTTTTTTTGGTCTGTTCCCTACTCTTTCACTGCCAACATTTAGCTTAATGTATACATATATTATGTACTCAAGAGCTACTTATTGAAATAAATTCCAACCTCATGGTGTGGTCTTTCTATAACACGGCAGAAACACTTAGCTCAGTGCATTTGGAACTTATGATTCAAGTGCCTCCAAACACACAGGCAAATGGATATCACAATGATCTCTACAAGTTAAATATCACTTCACCAAAAGTTGGACATATCAGAATGAGATGATTTCTTGCATGTCTTTAGTGTATGCTAGAAGAAATTGTTTTGTTTCTTCTCCTTACTTTGTAGAAAATATTTTAATTTCCATAGTCAGTATAAAGTCAGTCCATAACCATTATTAATGCACTTCAGGGAACTAGATAAAGATAATTTCATTTTTGTTTTTAAATGTCATACTTTTGACAATCCTAAGATTTCCCAGATTACTACAATGAAAAATTAATTTGAATGTAGGAAATTTTTAAAAGACATCAAAGACTCTGTGGCATACATTTTTGGTTTTCACACAGTATTACTTTTTTTAGTTACACATTTTCTAGAATTTTTCCAATTTCAGTACAAATAGAATAAATTTTGAAAGAAAAACCCAGAAAACATATATATTTTGAGTATGTCTTTATGTCAAGTTGTCTGTTGCAGCAGGGAGAATAGTCTGCAGACTTGCCATGAAGATTCATTACAATCATTACTGCTTCACGTAAGGAGGGATCTAGCCCATGAAATAAAGCAAAAGGACTTTGGGAACCACAACTAAAAATGAGATGAGTGTCTGAACTGTGCTAATGCGGTTAATTTTTTTTTTTTCTTTTTTTCCAGGGCATAGACAGCAAGGAGTAATTGTGGTTAATTTTAATGTAGTCATAATATGAAGAATAAGTGAATGCAGTAGAAAACAAATAGTCTTACTATTTTAATCCATAAAATTAACAAGCACCCTGTTACATTTTTATTGGTTCAAACAATATGGGGATATTTATTGCTTGCTATGAGATGGTCTTGCAACCATGGGTCATCTTTTTATAGGTATATTATATCAATTGATCATTTCATCAGGATTATATGGTTCATGTGTTCATCATGTGTGTTTCTTAGCCTCACCTTAGCCATCTCGATTATAATTACCAATATTTGACATGGGTATTTAAATATTTTCCTCAGGTTATTTTAATATATATTGGCATTTGAGAATCATGGCTTGAAAGGATAGATGTTCCTATACTTAATTAGTCTTTATCAAAATCAAACTAATTTGTAAATTAGGAGGATTACATTAATAGCCATTGTAATAAAAACTTCAAGGAGGAAGAAAAAATCCTCACAAAGTTTATACTCTTTGTGTAGCTTCGAATTTAAAAAATATGATAAAAGGAGAAGGAAAAGAGTTTCAATTGATTCATTCATTTATCAAAAAAAAAAAAATTATTGATACTTTACCAAAGACTAATGCCCTAAGTGCTGGGGGTATAGTAATGAAAACAAAAGCCTAATAAAAATTTCCATCCTCAAAGCAGCGTTAACATTTCCCTCCTCTACAATCTGGTAACAGGATGCACAAAATAATAACATAATAAGTAAACTATGTAATAATAATAGGAAATAATATATGATAATATATGATATGTGATAATATATTAATATATAAATTTATAATAATATAGGATATCATTCATTTTTGAAGGATATGTTATGGAGTTTTCCATAGCAGATATTTTCTTTCATCAATTTAAAGATGTTATTCTCTTATCTTCTGGCTTCTATTGTCTCTTTGAAAATCTTTTGTCCCTATTACTAAAGTCCTTTAAACAAAAGATTAAGTGTTTTCTTTTCTCTGATTGCTTTTATAAATTTCCTTTTCTCTTTGGGTTTTAAACAGGTGTGCTATGATGCTTAGGTATGTATATGTCTTAGGGTGTGTGTGTGTGTGGGTGTGTGTGTGTGTGTGTGTGTTTAAGGTTTATAAAACAACTTGATTCTTCTGTTTGATGTGTTTTGTTAGTTTTGAATTTTGTTTTCCAGCAGTATTTCTTCAAATATTGTTCATTTGTTTTCTCTCGACCCCTACCTTCTGAGTCACAAATACATGTTTCTTAACAATTTTAAACTATTTCTCATGTTACTTTTAAGCTCTAATGAATGTGTATTTTCTAGCCCATTTTCTCTCGTGCTTTAATATGTATATTTTCTACTCCCTATTTTCTAGTTCACCAATTTTTGTGTTGTGTCTAAGCAGTTTTTAAACATGCCCATTTGATAGTATATTTTTAAATAAATTCAATTCTCAGATGAAATATTCTATCTTCTAATGTATTTTCTGTAACATAGTTTTCACAGTTATTTTTATTTACCTGTCCTGCAAATCCAATATTTAACTCACTTTTAATGCATTTGAATGTGTTTCTATTATTTGTTTCTCCCTCTTTGTCTATCTTTGTCTCTCTGTGTGGGGGGAGAGAGGTGTGTGTGTGTGTGTGTGTGTGTGTGTGTGTGTGTGTATGTGTGTGTGTGTGTTTGTAATATTACACGAGAGAGAAATTAATTTTCTTTTTTAAAAAAATAAGGTATGCAGAGATCCTCTTAATTCATTTGAATCATATTCATTCATTATAAGGTCATTCCCTTAGGGCATATCCTTTCTAGATCTTTAGCTCCAAGTCTGAGTAGTTTTTGTAGCCTCTCCTTCTTGGTATGCTCAGAATTCTAATTTTTGTTTTTCCAACAGAGTGAGAATCAATGTTTTGGTCTTTTAACAATTACTTGGTTTCTCTGATTCTTACTCCATGCATACACAGCTTATTTGTTGACAAATGCTTTGTTAGTTTCATATTGCTGTGTAAAAATTTACCACAAACTTAGTGACTTAAAAGAACTCATTCATTTTGTCACAATTTTTCTGGGTCAGGAATCTGGGCATGCTTAGCTGATTTTGCTGCTCAGAGTCTCACAAGCTGCATCAAGGTGTTGGACAGACTGTGTTCTCATATGGAGGCTTGAGAGGGGAAGAATTCACTTCCAAACTCATTCAAGTTGCTAGAAGAATTCATTTCCTTGTGTCTGTATGACTAAGGCTTTTTGCTGACTGTCAGCTAGAGACTGCCCTCTGGTCTAAAGGATGCCTAACACACCTAGAGGCATTTGGCAATTCCTTTCCATATGGGATTTCCAGCTTGGCTACTGACTTCATCTCTAACCTCAGAGAGAGCCCCGTTCCTTTTTTTTAAAGTGCTCACCTGATTAAGTGAAGCCCACCCAGTATACTAACACATTTGATTACCTCAAAATCAATTGATTTGAAACCTCTATTGCATCTGCAAAATTCTTTCACCTTTGTCAAATAGTATTGGATGAGAGCAAGACACATGTTTCATCCATGCTCAGGAGAAGAAATTATACAGAACATGAGCAGAGGTTGTAAGTGTCAAGAGGACCATCTAGGGTCTATCTCCCACAGATGTATGGTAGAAAATTGCTCCTAGTATCAGGCAACTTCACATAGTTGACTTATATCTAAGTTCTTGGATCTTCAAGTTATGATTCCATGAAAGCCCTGATTTCAAATTTTTACCTCCCCAAAATAGTGAGAGTTCTGTAAATTCTAGTGTGCTACATTCGCTTTGAGTTTTGGCCCATGAAGTGAGTTAATAAACATTTTATGAGAGGAAAAAAAAAGCTGCCTTGATTCCCCCTCAAATCCTGTTGCCTTCATTGTTTTTTGTACCTTCAAATAACTCTTTCTTATTTTGTTTTTGTCGCTGGTTGTGTTATTCATCCAGTTCTCATAGTTGTTCCCAGGGAAATATTTCTTCTGTCACCAGCTGCTTCATTAGAGGTAGAAGCAGAAGTTTGATAGCACAAAATTACTTTAAGCTTTTGCAAAATCCAATTCTTCTGTGAAAGTAGATTTCTTTGGCTTTACATAATACATGACATAGGGTATAACCTAGAGGAGTTATTGTTTTCCTGCACATCAGCCTTTTATTTAACTACATTAATACAGATAGATGGTTTGGGAATGTCAGTGTTTTAGTATTCTAAGGAAAGAAGGGAAGCAGATCCAAGTTATAAAGCTATTATATATCCATCATCTCCCTCCCCCAACACACTTTTTAAATTCACGTAGTAACTTTGTTGCCATCAGTGATGGTGACAAAGGGGAGCATGGATAAAAGCCTTAATCACCCTATAATCTCCATTAATTTCTCCCCCATCAATCTTCGAGGAAGAAAATAGGTAATTTCTCAATCATAATGAAGGGAAATGTCAAGCACAATTCAAATCAGATGGCTACTTCTAAGCCTTTTCTGAAGATATTTCTGGAGTTTCCACAAGTTGCCAACTATATTCTTTATTTATGGTACAATTAAATGTCTAATTCAATTTCCTGAGGAAGCCTGGCACTAAAACAGGGAACTTTTACTTTTTGAAGGTTGAAATGCTCCTAAATTGAGGTAATTTGTCAGTGAATACATATGAAAGCAACACACCCCATTCAGGATTTTAGGTTTCAATTAAATGAAACTTATGACACCACTAATATCTAATAATATCATTAGATAAAACATAAGGGAATATAGAAAGTCATTGGAGTCAGACTGATGTGTTCCACTGTCTGGAGAAGTTATTTTAACCATTTGAAATTTGGTTTACTTTTTGATAAAACTAGTATAATATCCAACACATGTGCTTATTGAGAACAAGAATTATTAATATGAAATGTGTATATTTTAAGATATAAGTCTATTTGTTTCCCCCACTCCAAGCAGATAATTGGTAGATCCATATTTTCCCAAGGGAGGGCTGTGTCTAAATAGAAAGCAGAAAACTAATATTCATAGATTTGTTTTCTAAATGATTAAATTATTAAAAAAAATATAGAGGACTTGGTGGCTGAAGCAAAGTATTTATGAACTTCTGGCTGAGCACCCCAGTTAAAGACATTACTAAACATTCACATATCTAGTCGTGTTTTTTTTTTTTTTCTAAAGGCAGTTCTCACTTTTGCTTCAGTCTGTAGTATAGGGTTGGTTAATTTGGCAGGACATCAAATACGGTAATTTCTTCCCTTGAAAGTGTTTAGAAGCATATTTGAGTAATACTGGATCTCTAGTCCAGATCTAGAGCCCAGGGTTATGTCCAACCCATCAATCTTTCCACTCTCTCACACATTCTCTATAATATTTATTACACCCTATATACAATATTGGCACAAGCTTTTTTTCTTTAAAGAATATGGACAAGTGTAGGAGATTGGCACTGAACAAATCTACAGAGCATTTTCAAAAAATCCAGACTTCTGATAAGACAGCTATTTCATACATTGCAGGCATTTCTACCATACAACGTATAGGATAGTTCTATTGTGGAATATGACAGCCATGTATATGAATTTATGTAATAACTAATTATTTGATTACAGATCTGATAGAATATTACATTATAATAAAGAATGAATTGGAAGAAGGACCAATGGTCAGCCCATTTCAGGTATAACATGAATAATTCTGATTTAACTGCACATTTCTCTATAAATTTTCTGAGTAAGCCAGATGCACCTCCATTAAGTTTTGTTGCACTTTAGTGGTCAGGACTTTTGAAATATCTTATAGGAAATAATCACAGTGCTTTGTTATAGAGTACAGGAATACCTTACTTCTCTCCAGAAAAACTCTAAATAATTGCCAATTCCTCTTTATGTATTAATTTATGCTGAGATAATGATTTTATCATTTTCAGGAGATGAGCAATTAATGATAAAGAGGATATATATTTGTGGATATCAGAATGGATTCCCTAGTAAATACCAAGTTTCTCTGACAACATTTGACAGCAAACATTTAGGTTAGAGATTTAAGTACATTGTGATTCTAAGATTCTATAAAAACCCTCTTATTAATTCATTTTTTGTATAAGTAACTTTTATCTTTAGCTAAATGTTTGGCACTGAAAGGCAGCATAGCCTTCACAGGATTTAACTAGTAATGACAAAAAATAAAATAGAAGACTGCAAAATTGAACTATATATTAAGAATTTGACTAAGGGAAAGAAACTGACATAAACAATAGGATTACCCTGTAACAAAGAGAGGCCCTAAAGAATCTGAAAAATAAATAAATAAGTAAATAAAGAAAAGTTTCATAATGCTTAATTCATTTAAAAAGACATTCTGGATAATGCAGTGCTTATATTTTTCAGCTCAAAGCTAAATAATGAAATGAAAAAATGTGAAAGGTCTCTAGTCTTTTGTTGGAAAGAGTCAGTTCTAACAAAGTTGCTTCCATGCATGTGGAGAATTCACAAAGCTGTTTTTATTTTCTGAGAACAGGAAGTTGCTGCATTCATTGAATGATTGACCCCAACCAAATGGTGCTGTTTTCAGTAGAAAGAATGTTGAAATAAATTAGTCTGTGAGAAAAAACATTAAAAGTAAAATATAGAAAATTATTTTTTAAAGTTTCACTAGGACTCAAAACAAAGATGAACACATAAAACATAGAAAAAGTAACTTTCAAGCAGCTGAGCATCTGTATCAGGCCAGACATTAGCTGCGGTTTTAAACAAGGGCCTCTTAAGCCTGGACATGATTTGCTTCAGTGTTTCAAACAGCAACTTTATTTGAAGGTGACCTAGGAAAAAAAGCCATATAAAGAGCCCTGTTCTGTTAATGCTACCAGAGTGATAAAGATATCAAAGTGCTACAAAGCTCGCTGGAAATTCAATTCACTTTCAACTGCCATAGTAATTTATATATCTTGCCCTCAACAAAAGGACCAAGTGAATTTTGAAGATTTGGTACTTAACTAAACATGTTAACTTTACTAAGTTATATATATATTTTTTTTTCTAAAAAAAATAAGACTTCCTTCTTTTATTCATAGAAAAGCCCTCTTGTCTATCTTGATCAAGACTCATAATTTTTATGTTAACTGTAAAAGTGACATTAAGTTATACACTTAAAAATATTAAGATGGTAAATTTTACAATATGATTTTACTAGAATTAAATAATAAATGTAACATAACATTTAAATCATACATTTAAATACATTGACATTTAATATATATTTATTTTCCAATTACTGATGTATAGTGAAGACTTTTTTTTGAGTAAAAGTTCTCAGAAGTTCGTTATAAGACTTTTCTGCCTTATTGATATTGGGGCATCATCAATAGCTTCTGATTTTATTTAAGCTTTCTTTAATGTAAAGAATTTTGCAAAGGAATTTTAATGACAAAATCTTTTAAATTGTACTATTTTTCTCTAAATATTTTACAGCAACCTCATCTATATCAGATTTGAAAGCAGTGTATTTATTTATTGGGGGGCAAAGTTAATATTTGGATTCTGCTCAATTTATTAAACTTAGTTTTCAAAGAAACAAAAGCTATCTTTCCTCAATTATACTTCCTTGTTTACATAACATTGTATTAAATTATGTAACAAATCAATGCAAATGGAAAACACAGATAACTCAATAACTATTCAGCAAATATTCACTCCCTTCTTCTTCCCTGTGGATGGAGTATATTTCTCTGAGCAAAGCAATCTATACTGTACTTGGCCACAGGTATGATGTAAGCAATGTCTTGAAACGTGCTTGTGCATCGGATGTTGCCTGTTTTCATTCTGCCATTTCCAATACAAGAACATGGTCATAAGCAAGCCTCTCATCCCAGAACAGTTGAGATACTTGTGGTACAAAGCTCCACAAAATGACCAGATAAACTGCTAACGTGATATTCCATGCTTGTTAATATATATTATTAAATATTAACACTAACTTGTAGGCAGATCCCTTATGCAGCAAGAACTTGGATATACAAGAATAAAAGATTTAACTCAAATGAATTTAGAATGAATATAACTCAGTTCCAACATACTATAGATGTTCTGCTTGCAGTGGGGTATAGCAAGTATGATTTACAAAGAAAATGCAAAGTGTTTGTTCATCTAGCAAGATTAAATATAAATTGGTAAGTGTCTTAGTCCATTAGAGCTTCTATAACAAAAATCCTGGGTAACATAAACAACAGAAATTTATTTCTCACAGTTCTGGAGGCTGAAAAGTCTGAGACCAAGATTCAGTGTCTGGTGAGGGCCCACTTTCTGTTTCACAGATGACCAACTTTCTGCTGTGCATGTCCTCACATGGTAGAAGGGACAAGGAAACTTTATAAAACTTCATTTTTAAGGGCCTAACTCCATTCACAAGGTCTCCATCCTCATGACCTAATCACCTTCCAAAGGCTCCAACTCCAAATACCATCACATTAGGGATTATGTTTCAACATACAAATTTGGGTGGGGGGAAGGGCCCAAACATTCAGTCAATAGCAGTAAGAGAAAATTTATTGTAGTTATGTACAAAATTAAACCAAAATTTCACCAGAAATGAGCATTAAGATGGCATTCTTGTATTTAATTGCCAATAAACTTATTTTTTCCTTTCTCTTTTTTTAGAGTAATGCAAAATCAGCAGACATTTTTAAAGCTTTTACTTAGAGGCATTATCTAATTATAATTATTTAATTACAAAAAAATCATCAATTCGATTATTTCAATTTTTAATTCCACAGAATTTTTTTTTCAACTGCAAGGAAAGATATGAATTTAAAAGTAGTGATTTTCTATAGTTTGTACTTTTCAAATTTAGCAGTTAGTTGTCCATTAATTAACAGATGACTGATTATTCCTGAATTTGTAAAATAACTTGTTCTATTTGTACCCATGATTTTTATCTATTTGTATTGCCCTTTTTCCTAACAAAAAGGAAAATAAAATGCTGTAGTCAGTGAAGCCTACCACCATGGAGGCAGGTTCCGAATAAATTGGATTTTGCTTTATTTTAATTTTACGGTTATTTTTTTATTTTTATTTTTTTAATTTTGAATCTTTTATTTATTTATTTTTAATTTCAGAATATTATGGGGGTACAAACATTTTGGTTACATATAATGCCTTTGCCTCACTCAAGCCAGCACTACAAGCATGCCCATCTCCCATACAGCGGACTCTGCACCCAATGGTTATGAGTTTACCCATTCCCACCAACCCCCTCCCACCTGCCTGGCACCCAATGAATATTACTTCCATGTGAGCACCTAAGTGTTGATCAGTTAGTACCAATTTGATGGCACGTACATGTGGTGCTTGTTTGTCCATTCTTGTGATACTTCCCTTAGGAGGATGGGCTCCAGCTCTATCCAGGATAATATAAGAGGTGCTAGTTCACCATTGTTTTTTGTGGTGGAGTAGTATTCCATGGTATACATATACCACATTTTATTAATCCATTCATGTATTGATGGGCACTTGGGTTGTTTCCACATCTTTGCAATTGTGATTTGTGCTGCCATAAACATTCGCATGCAGATGTCTTTATTACAGAATGTCTTTTTTTCTTTGGGATAGATGCCTAATAGTAGGATTGCTGGATCAAATAGTATTTCTATTTTTAGTTCTTTGAGATATCCCCAAATTATTTTCCACAGAGGTTGTACTTATTTGCAATCCTACCAGCAGTGTAAGAGTATCCCTATCTCTCCACATCCACGCCAACATTTATTGTTTTGGGAATTTTGATAAAGGCCATTCTCACTGGAGTTAGGTGATAGCTCATTGTGGTTTTGATTTGTATTTCCCTGATGATTAGAGATGTTGAACACTTTTTTCATATGTTTTCTGGCCATTATTCTGTCTTCTTTTGAAAAGTTTCTGTCCATGTCCTTTGTCCACTTTTTTTTTTATTTCAGCATATTATGGGGGTACAGATGTTTAGGTTATGTATGTTGCCCTTGCCCCTCTTCCCCCCTAAGTCCGAGTTTCAAATATGTCCATCCTTTGGGTAGTGCGCATTGCACTCTTTGTGTATGCAAATACCTGTCCCCTCCTCCCTCCTCCCCTCTCCCTCCACCCCCCTGCCCAACATCCAATAGATGTTATTCTTATATGTGCGTTTATGTGTTGATCAATTAATACCAATTTGATGGTGAGTACATGTGGTGCTTGTCTTTCCATTCTTGGGATACCTCACTTAGTAGAATGTGTTCCAGCTCTATCCAGGAGTATACAAGAGGTGCTATATCACCATTGTTTCTTAAAGGTGAATAGTACTCCATGGTATACATATACCACATTTTATTAATCCACTCATGTATTGATGGACACTCTTTTTAATGGAATTGTTTGATTTTTATTAATGTAGGCTAGCTGATCTTTGTGGGTTTTTTTGTTTTTATTTTGTTATGCCACAATTGAAGCCTTTCGCTGAAAGACCTTTCTACACAGATAAATTCCATATTACCTGGAGGAGAAACAAAGGGAGTGGTATAAAAATTGAGCAGGATAGAGTCAATAGAGGTGAAGATCAAAAGAAAAGAGCAACAAGTATGGGGGGTAGGAGGAAACAACAAAATCAAGTCCAGGAGAAAACAAGAGGGAGCTTGTGAACTTAAAGAAGCTATCCTGAAGACAGCCTTCTTCAAAAAGTTTAGTAAAACTTAATTTACATAAAATCAAGGCACAAAAATTATTAAGTTAAAAAATTTAATATAAGTTAAAAGAGCAAAGTAAGTGAAATGCTGTAGTAGGTCAATTTTCTTTATTTGAACAGGGGAAGGGAAGTCTAGATTATTTTATCCACACTAAAGTTCGCCCCATGCTACAGCTACAACTGAAGCCCTTGAACAGTGGATGCCACAGGTCCAGGTCAATGTGATAAGGCAACCCACAAGCACACTTAGTTTACTTATCTGGTTAATAAATATAAATAAATAAAATAATCAGTGGGAGAATGTCATGTGCAATCCTCAAAAAGTTCTTGATGATACAAGTCCAATGACAATCTCCATTTAAACAGCCAGAAGCTCTATGGGAAAATCACCATACTCAGATCCTGATACTGACAAAATATATGGTAGTCTTCCCTTGTCTGTAGTTTTGCTCTCCGTGGTGTCATTTACCCGTAGTGTATTTTGAGAGAGAGTACATTCACATAACTTTTATTACATTGTATTGTTGTGATTTTTCTATTTTATTATTTATTGTTGTTTATCCCCTACTGTCCCAAATGTGTAAATTAAACTTTATCATAAGTATGTATATATAGAAAAAAACATAGATCTGTAGGGGTTGGTACTATCCACGGTTTCAGGCATTCCCTGGTGGTCTTTGAATATATCCTCCATAGATAAGGAGGGACTACTGTAATTGTGAAAAAAGAAAATATAAATAATGTGCATATAAGTTATGAATAAGTTCAACTTACTTAGAACTTGATATGAAATAAATGTTTCAACAGATCAGTATCCAAAAGAATCACGAGAATTGCAGCTATATCCACTGTGTTTTCTACACAAATGTGTGACAATATCTCATGTTTAAAATATAACATTAAACTTTTACAGCAAAACTTTTTACTCGATGTAGAACAATTTTTAATAAATTATCAAAAAAGGGAAATCATAGTAAAATTAATTGAGGCATACTTCTGTTGTTTTAACTATTTTGGGGGCAGAATTTGCAAAATAGTTGGTCTTAAATCATATTCTACTAGGACATACATTTTGTTCACCTCACATTGTTTTTGAATCATGGTGTGTTTAAAATGGGATGTTTTACATAAAATATCTATATATCCGCATCCATCTATCTACATTTATCTATCTATCACCAGAATTCTAGTTTCTGTTGATAAAAATTGAACATTTTGGCAACACATTTCAAAATGATAACAATGAGCTTGAGAGGAGCTGCTGTCACAGATTGATTGTGCTTCCGTTATCCTACACTTCCTGTTCTCCCACATGGGGACTGTTACCTGCTGTTCATCTTTACTGCCTTGAGGGAGGATGTTTGGGAGTATGCATATCAATTTCAGTCTACCATTTCTACTTCTCCAGCTGAGCAAAAGGCAATAATAACTGATAATTTTAAGAAAGTGCATTCTTTCATATCAAGAAAAGTTTTAAAGTAGCCTTAGTAGTGTTAAATGGTGCCTTTGAATTAAATTTTCAACAATGTTAAAACAAACAAAAATCTTTTTTAACTAAGTTATTCAGAAAATTTAATTAATCTGGTCTGTTATTGAATGATAATTAGAGTTAGTGAAATCTTTACCTTTTAGGAGTGAATAATGTATTTGATATACAATCAATTTAAAAAGTAAAATGAAATTCTTTTAAAAAGGAATCAAATTCTTAAATTTATATTCAAATCTAATAAATATTTTATAAGTTAAGTATAAAATTAAAATAGTGTAGTTTGCAAATGTAGATGTGTATTTAATTATTAAATATTTATTGAATTTCTAACATACATATCTTATGCATTTATACGTGACAAACCTCCTGCATATATCCAAACAGTTCAGGGTATAAACTACTCTACATAACAGTCATTTTAAAACTGCTAACATTGTTTTTTTTTTCTTCAATTAATTAACAGCAGTCCCCAACCTTTGTGGCACCGGTTTTGGAAGACAATTTTTCCACAGACTGGGGGTAGGAGTAGGGAGATGGCTTTGAGATGATTCAAGGGCATTCCATTTATCATGCACTTTATTTCTATTGTTGTTACATTGTTGACCTCTCTGCTAATGATAATCTGTATTTGCAACTGATCATCACTGCCTCTTCACCTCAGATCATCTGGCATCACATTCTCATAAGGAGTATACAACCTAGATCCCTCCCATGTGCAGTTTGTAGTAGGGTTCACGCTCCTGTGAGAATCGAATGCCTCTGATGATCTTAAGGAGGCAGAGTTCAGGCAGTGATGGGAGCAATGAGGAATGGCTGTAAATACAGATGAAGCTTCAGTCACTTGCCCACCACTCACCTCCTGCTGTGCTGACTCATTCCTAATGGACCATGGACCAGTACCTGTCTGCAGCCCAGGGGTTGGGGACTGTAGATCAGTAAGATTTCCATTATTAGGTTGCACTGTAATAAAATTAGAGCCATACATCCTACTGATGGGAATAAATTCCTATTTGAATGACCCTGGACTACTGTGATTTCAGAGTTGCTAGATACAATTTATACAGAATATTCTTTCAGTTTTCCTTTTAACTCTTGCTTCTCAGCTTCTAATCTGCCAGAAAATGGTTTTTGTTTGTGATGTTTTTGTTTTTTTTTACCATTGAGCCTTTTTAAAGCTATAAAATTAATACAAATGTATTAGTACTGGTATTGTGACATAAATTTTGTTACTCAGAGTCTTTTTGACTGTCTATCTTGTGCTATGTTAAAATAAATGAGCTTGTGAAACAACACGAAGCAATGCTGTTACTGCATCTTTTTTTTTTTTGTTTTAAATTGTGTTTTTTTCCTGAAATAAGAGTTAGAAGAAAGATTTTAGCCTTTTATCTTTGGAATTATGAATCCTTATACTTATTTACTTAAGCTAACAATTTTTGGGGTGGAAAAAGTATGCCTCAAATGTCAGCTATGAATAGAAACATGACAGTACATTAACAAAAATAACTGCAAATTTTGAGAGTTTTGAGCACCTGAAAATTTTTTCCCAAAATGGCAGAATGATAGAGTGAAATAACACAAATGCTAATATGAGAAGACCTGGCTTTGGCTTTCAAATATGGGACTTACTACCAGGGAACATAAGATTATTTAACATCTCCTATCCTTGATTTATCTGCCTATCAAATGAATGGAAGAAATACCTCAGAAGTTTGTCAAGATAAATAAGTGAAATAATTAGAATGAAAACTTTAAACTGTACATTTAGGTCATTGATTTATTTGCTTATTTTTAGATAAAAGTTTCTAAAAATTATTGTCTGACCTATTGTTTACTTTTCTTTTAGGCTTTTTGCACTTTTATTGTCGAAAGTTTTGAATTACATTCTCATGGCTAACATATACTGTGAGGCATTGCAGCCTCTCTTTAAAAATAAGGCTAATAAATTATGAGCCCAGAAAATCTATTTATAATAGTAGCTTTATGTGCTGATAACTTAAGAAATCCATGTATCATCTCTTAGTCTCTCCCAGTAAAGTATCATTTATAATGCTTATCTGTTGAGGTATTATAAGGATTAGTATTTATAAAATGTCTTAAAATCCCTTCATTAAGTATAAAAATCATTGCACAAGAATTTTTCCCAATTCACACTTAAGGATATGCATGGGATTTTTATTATCAAGTAAATGCTCTGGATAATCCAATTTAGTGATATTATAACAGCTGACTGGTTAATATAAATTCCATTCTTGTGATGTTTATTGATAGAGAATTATATATTACAAAGTGAACAAAAAGAGTTGGCATAATAAAGCTGGAGTTTGAACAATAGAGCTCAAGATAGTTATCTGCAAAGCAATCTGACAAAAATAATTTCCTTGATAAGTTATACTACAGGTGTCTGTTTTTCCTGATCCTAATGTTTAGAATTAAAACTATAATATACAACAATTTTAACCAGTTTTTAGGCATAGATAAGGACTACTAATGCATCCATATGTCTCTCTGACTACTACAATATCCACCATTTTACCATTGATAGAAATCTTTGATTCCTTTAAAAAAATTAAAAACTGATTAAAAATCAAACATAGTGATGAAAACAGGAAAAATATTAAGCTATAAGTAAATTCCATTTTTTTAACCTAGTCATATGTGAGAAGGGAACAAAATACTTCTACGCAATAGGTTGCTGGAAATAAAAAAAAAATAAACTAAATTCTCTGTAGTGATAATATGGAAATAGAAGTTTCATATTTATATAAGGAAACATATTTCATTTTCTGTTTCAAAGAAGAAAGCAGAAAGCTGTACACCTTAATGTACTAGCAAGCCTCAAATAGAACATTGCAAAAGCAAAAGATGAAAATAGCTTCATCTCTCAGCCCTAAACAACTATCTCAATTTCTATTTGGAGTGTATCATTGGCGATTTACAATATACAGAAAGAAGAATTCTTAATCATTACTAGATAGTAAACATAATTTCAAAAATAATCACCTTAAAAATCATATATCTTCACATAAAATCAAGGCTTATGTTAGGAAAATAATATTCAACCTTCATGGAAACTGGTCTAAACTGAACATCAAGAGAATTGTGCTCTAGTTTTATGCTTTCCAGTACCTAAGTGATCTGTGACACTCCCTTTGCCTTCTGTGCCTACATCTTCTCAAGTGTATGTCAGGGATGATAATAGCTCTATCATCTAAATTACTATTAATAGATTGTTATGTTAATAAAATGATACAATGAGTAATCAAGAACTTAAAAAATTAAGTGTCTAATATATATTTGATGGCATGTTAAAACATGAGTCATTTACTATCATGATAACACATTTGCTAGTGTATTATACAGTCTGTTATTGAAAAAGAGGCTGTTATTATAGAGTGTTGTTCACTCCTTACATTTGATTGCACCTGGGTGAGCAACTGACCCAAAGGCAACAAAACTACTGACTGGACAGTAAGTAATCTGGAATAAAATATCCCCAGCCAGTGTTTCAGAGAAAGCAATCAAAGCTAGGAATTGTGTAGCTGAACTTGCAAATATTTTCTTCACAGTATTGGTAACAATATGGGAAATAAGAAAAGTGAGATCTAGATGAAGAAAAACAAAAGAAAATTTTTAAATAAAAGAATGAAAATAGTACTATGCAATCAATTTTAATTTTTGTATACACACACACATATACACCTATATGTTTATAGGTATACAAACATGTATATAGATACATATGTTCACATATATGAATATATGTGTATACATGCATAAAAATTCTTAGGTATAGTGTGTATCTGTGTGTATGTACAAATTTGACCTTAGACAATTGTGTAAACTGGTTACACAGTCTCTGTAAAATGAAGTCAGTGCCTCCAGGACTGAGGTTGGAGCTTGAAATTCACAGGTGAGACAGTAAGAAAGAAAGGATGGCTATAAGATGGGAGTAGAAAGGACAGGCTGGAATCCATAAACTTTAACTGGAGCCTGCATGGGTGGACTGAAACCAGTTTCAGTTCTGTTTGCCTCAGTCCTTAGTTGTGCTGGTGCCCTACAGAAGCTGGCACCTTTTTAACGTGGTTATGTGAACTCTCCTCTTCCCAAAGTCAGAGAAGCTGAAGAAAGATCAAGCAGAAGGTAGAACATTTGCAGTTCTGGATACTACCTTACTCTAAGTGAGTGAAGCTACAGACGAACAACAGAATGTGTTTGCTACAAAATGATTGAGTCTTCACTTCCACCCTCCAAATCTCCCACAAGAATTGAGCTGTGACTGATATTAACCAGAAACATGTAGGAAAGAGAATTCTGAGAAATGCATTTCAGACTAACCCAGTTGACATACTACAAAGCTACAACTTAATATAATAAACTGACTATAGTATACTTTCAATCACCTGAATTTGTCTTTCTGTTATTATCATGAATTTTACTTCTTATTATGCTATAACTCACAGAATTTTTAATTATTTTTGCTTTCAATAGTCAAATTTTATTTTAAAGTCTTTATAAGACTTTAAGACTCAGAAAAATGGTTTGTATTTAAAGTGACCATTTTGGGTGATTTCTATTCTTTTGTGTTGATGCAAACTTCCATCTGGTGCCATTTTATTTCTTTCAAAATTATTTCCTTTGACATGTTTTGTGGTGAAATTTCTTGGCTTTTGTTGCTCTGAAAAATTATTTTGGCTTTGATTTGTATTGCAATAAATTCTCCTAGCTTTTATTTATCTTATAAAAACATTGTTATTTTACATTTGATTTTTAAATATATTTTTGCTTGGAAAATAATTCTGCTTTGACATTTTTTTAATATTTTAAAATGTCTTACCATATGGCTTGCATAATTGCAATGAGGAGTCTTATTCCATTTTTATCTTTGTTCCTCTATATGTAATGCATTTACAAAAGACAGATCGAGATAGATAAATATACATAAATAAATAGAGATGCATTTTCTAGAAGTGCTAATGATCTGGATGTGTTCACGTGTTAACTTTTAATATAGTGGTTCTCCTGAAGGCATTTTACATCAAGGGGACACTTGGCAATGAATGATTAGAGACATTTTGAACATCACGACTCAGGGAGGGGTGTATGCTACTGACATCCAGTAGGTAGACTACAGGTGTTCTTTTAAACATTCTACAATACACGGGATAAGCCCCCCTTCCTACAACAAAAATTTATGAAGTCCAAAATATTAATTATGCCGAGGTTGAGAACTCTGTAAAAACCATGTCTAAAAGAGGCTTTAATGAAACCACTAGAAATGCTTAAAATCTGTTCCTTAAATTTTTGGGGGGTGCAGAATGGACTATAAATTACTCCTGAAAAAATCCAAAGAGAAAGAAAGGTCCAGCTGAAGCTTTCTGTGGGGGTAGAAGAATGGTTATAATTTGAAAAGTTACTGCATTTCATAGTCTGTTGGGAAAAGAATGTTTGTGTGTTTCCTGGAGAGTAGCTGTGTATCTCATACCCCCCAAAAAGGCAGTTTTAGATTATTTTAGATCTAATCCAAGAAGACTACTGGAGGAGGAATTTGGCCTCAGCAACATGAAGGTGGAAATGTATTATAGGAGGCATATGAAAAAAAGATGTAGTTTCAAATAACAAGATAGAGAACGCTAAAGTCATTCACTTAAAAGGAACTTTTAGTGAGACATATGCAGCAACAAGAGTGAGTGTGACTCAAATTAACCCACATTGGTACCTGAGAAAATGTCAGCTTTGAACATCTACCGATGCCAACTCTCATTAGAGTCCATTATGCAAGATCCTTCCTGTCCCTTTATCCTCTTCTTCTTCTTCACTGTCGAGTCCCCAAGAGGTCAGGGACTGTAGTTGAAAAGCTGGAAGAGGAAGAGTGAATGTGTAAGTTGTAGAAAGAAAGGCTTTTACTACATCCCCGTCTCTGAGTGACTCCTTCTTCATTTATAACAGATCAGGCTGGGGCAGTGGGGAAAAGCTACAAATTTAACTGAAGTTTAAAACTTAGAAAATTATAAAGGACTGGACATTTTAATTACTGGCCTCAGGACTTTTATAATCCGAGTCTGAAAAAAAACACAAGGACTGAGATGTTTCATCCAAGTATGGAGACTGAGCATTCTTATTGAATAAGTGTAAAGGGGCAATGGTAGAGAAGAAAAATCTGTATTTGTTTATGATTATATCTTGCAATTTGTGTTTTGGTGATATAAAGGTGGCACCCTGTGAACAAAGAAATGACTAACTAATACAAATGTAAGAATTTAAAAACTCTGTAGTCTTAGTAAATCTTACAAGTCTTAGCATTTCCATTAAAATTATTTCATTTAATTTAATCAGGAATTCTTTATGGATTAGAAGACAAAATGATTTGGTAATTTATCCAAGACCAATGCAAAGTCAAGACTATAATCCACATTTTCTGATTCTAATCACTTATATTTAAATATTGCTTTTCTAATATTTTAACTAATTGAGGAAATAAACTATAGCATATGTCCATTGACAGTATACTTATTATGTCTGTAAAAATACTCAATAAATGCATTTTTATAAATTGGTATAGTCCCAAGGATAATCAGAAACTGTATATATCTTCAGTTAGCTTTCTCTCCGTAACTCCTTGATTGACCAAATGCTTTGTGCTCAGAGCCTTCTATTACTCAAGAGACATGTTCAATTAGCACTGGTACCAGATGGAATTTCCACTCATTTAGATCCAACTTTCCAAAGGTAATCAGCATAGAAAGACCTTTGGAAGGGCTGGTGTGACTTGGTTTTGATAAAGTTTAAATCTGAATTCACTACACACATCAGTCTCGTATTTTTCCCACACTTCAATCACAGCTAGCAAATTACTGTTTTTGAGCTCTGGAATGGTATATCTTCTTACCCAAATAGGAGCTTTTCATTGTTCTTTCTGCTGAAGTAGCAGCATTTATTTTGAATTTAAGCTTTGCCCTCAGTAACAATTCTGTTTTTATCCCTTGTTGGAATCTAGACAAACAGGTGCATAGAAGGAAAAACTCCTCTTTGTATTTCAGTGTCATTGTGTACTCCACTCTTCCCCCAGATGATACAAAAGAACCCAAAATAACACCAGTAAAACTATTGGCAGGTGGCATACAGACCTCAATGAGACCTGGGTGTATTCACTATTTGGTTGGTAGCCTTAAGCAAAGTTTAAAGACTGCATGATAGAACATAATCAGCTGTTAAAGAATACCATATTTTAACCTATTTGCATTACACTCATTAACCCAAACTTTTCATCTGAAAAAAAAAGCACTTTCCTTTGCCCTATGTTTCTTGCTAAATACCACTGAAAACACAATTTTAAGTTAGACTTTTATCATGTTACCATGCTGAATGTAACATGTATCATAAAACAGCAACTGGTTAAAATAGTTAAAAATTGACACAATTAGCCAGAGCCCAATAACTCCCATTCTGTGTAGAGCTAAGATTATTTTTCATTACTGTCTAAGATAAAGAACTCCAAAGGACAGAAATCTGATATTTCTGTTTCTAAAACAACAGGATCAATTATTTTGGATAATAATTATGAGTCAGACTTAAACCCTTGCAAAAATACGTTTTTTGTAATGTATAGAAAGATAAATACTAGAATAGAAGTGGACTGATATTTTCCAGATAGATTAATGGAAAATTTTATTTTTATCTTACTTTTCTTGTACACAGTAGTCTTTTTCACTCCTTCCAGACAATACATAACAAAAACTTTCCTTTTTCATGAAGGCAAATGTAGGTAAAATTGTAGAGTTGACCAAGTGTCTCTGTATGTTTCTGTATTTCCTTCCTGGGTGTTTGGGCTGTTCAGAACAGCCCTGCTTTCTTCATTCTTTCACAAAAAAATACTTTTTATGTGCCTTTACTCTCCTAGATCTAAGTATTTCCTCGATAAACGCAGAGATTGGACAATGTATATGCACCCCTTGCGAGGTACACAGTGACTTCATAAAGGTATTGAAGAGTTTCACTGTAGAAAAAAAACACATGAAGTTCGTTTGGAGCAAGAATCACAAATGTCATCTCCAAGGTCCACGCAGATCATAATTGAGTAAAAAGGCTTGCAGCACTTTTGTTTTCATGTTAAATCATTGAAATGAAAACGATATAAAGCAATACACTTTTACCTATTTTCCTTAAAGCATGAAATGTTAAATTTTATTTTTTTTTACTTTTAATATTTGGTGATAAAAAATATATTTCTACTCTAAGAATATAAAAAAATAAAAATGATAAATTCATCTGATACTGGACACCGGTGTTGAGTTCATAAAGAAATACAGAAGATACTGGACACCGGTGTTGAGTTCATAAAGAAATACAGAAGAAGAATATTTGCACTGGAATTCACATGCTCCTTTTTAAAAATTTTTGCTTAATTGTAAATTGACAAATTATAGTTGATATAGTTATGGGGTAGAAAGTGATGTTATGAATACAATGTGGAATAATTCAATCAAGCTAATTAACATTTCCATCATCTCAAATACTTATAATTTTTGTGGTGAGAACATTTGAAATTTACTATCTTCCTTTTTAAGGTTGAAGCCTTCATTCATATCCAACATCTCTTTGCCATGTGAAAATATGAGGCTGGTTTGCTTGAGAGTCTGGAATTTTCTAGAGAAATACAGATTTTGAAGTGGAAAAAGGAAACCCTTTTTTAAAAAACTTTTTAAGAAAAAACTCAATTTTAAAGACTACATCGCTTTTAGGGCCACCTATATATCTTTTTCTGTACACATGCATGTTCATGTGTGCATGATCACATTTAGCCCACAGGCTAAGAATTCTCAGCTTCTAGTATTGAGAATGAATTTTGTAAAAACACAAATTAAATCACGAAATCATGACTATCACAAGCAATTTAACTTTACTCAACTTACTACTGTATAATTTACCGAGCGCACAGATGACTAGCTCTTAAATAAGCAGAGTACACATTTTTATCCTTCCACAATTGACCTATTGTCAACTCTCTAGGATTAGGTAAGATAAAATGACTAGTTGGGATGAATAATGGCACAGGAAAATTTTGTGTAGCAGGAATTAAAACGGGGTGAGTTGTTTGCATCCTGTTTTCCTGTCTCACTAAATGTGTATTGCCATATTGCAGGACTTTCATGCCATATGCACAGATAATGTAGAACAGAACAGAACTGTAGCATTTCTGAATTAATTTAATGTTTAATTATAACATTAATGGAGTAAATCTCATTAAAGGACATGATTTGATTCATTGTCTCATTTATGCTTTGTGTGAAGATATTGATGCTGGAAAAATCTTTGTCACACAGACTTTGGTGGCTTTCCTGTTGCCAGATGTCTACTTGTATTTTTAACCATTTATTGACATATTACATATATGCAGAAAAGTGCATAAATAGTAATTATACAGGTTGATGAATTTATATAAAATGAACGCCTGCTTAACCAGCACCCAGATAAGGCACTGGACATTTTTCTCAGTTACTGCTGGACCCTCTGTTGTGCCTCCTCCTAGTTTACTTCCCTAAATAGGTAACCGATACCCTGACTTCTAATTCCATGGAGTAGTCTTCAAATAGAGCATGTACATTTTGTGATTGAGTTCTTTCATTCAATATTGTGTCTCTGACACTCATCTATACTGTAGCATGTTGGTATAGCCTGTTCATTATTATTGCTGCAGGATATTTCCTTGCATGAATACATCATAACTTATTTACGAATTTTGTCTTGATTGGAATTCTGTAATTCTTACATTTTGACTATTGGCAATAGTGCTGCTTTAAAATTCATTCATGTGTTTAAGGAACACATATGTGCACTTCCTTTAGGTAAAAAACATGGAATTTCTGGTTGATTGGTTTTATACACATCTCTATCTGTCTGTTTGTCTATTACCATCTATTGCTTTCTAGTATTGTCAGTTTCCCAAATTCATAGGATTACATTGAATGAATTTAGACTCTCAAAGAAATATATAAGTTCCCATTTCTCAATATCCTTCACATACTTAGTTTATAAAATTATTTATTGTATTTATCCATTCTAGTGGGCATGTATTTTAATTTCAATTATTCCTGATAACTAATAAAGTTGGACACTATATCATAATATTGCCCATTGGAGATATTCTCTGGTAAAATGCCAATTAATGCATTCATGTGTTTTGCTCATGTATATGTGTACACACATGTAGTATTGGGTTATTTATATTTTCAAAATTACATGAAATATACAAGCTTCTTTTTAATTTTACAATAACTTTATTAAGGAATTAAACATTAGTAAATTTATAAGGATAGTCTACTTCTTTTAAAATTTTTCCCCAAGTATTAAAAATTATGCCGGGCATGATGGCTCACGCCTGTAATCCTAGCACTCTGGGAGGCCGAAGCGGGTGGATCACTCTGGGTCAGGAGTTTGAGACCAGCCTGAGCAAGAGTGAGACCCCGTGTCTACTAAAAAATAGAAAGAAATGATCTGGACAACTAAATATATATATATAAATATATATATATATTTATATATATAAAATTAGCCAGGCATGGTGGCACATGTCTGTAGTCCCAGCTACTTGGGAGGCTGAGGCAGAAGGATTGCTTGAGCCCAGGAGTCTGAGGTTGCTGTGAGCTAGGCTGACGCCACGGCACTCTAGCCCGGGCAACAGAGCAAGACCCTGTCTCAAAAAAAAAAAAAAAAAATTACTTCTAGTTTAACTTTTTCTCTGATTAAAGTATTTGAATATAGTTAAAGCTGAGTATCTCAGAAAGCATGATTATTAACAGGAGAAAATTATAGTAAAAATGACAATTTAATTTTCAATTCAATTTTTCATTTACTTTAAAATAATTTTGATCATTTAAGTGTGTATCAGACATTTTTTGAGAAACAAGACACAAGGCAACACACAAATTCTTGTCCCTGTTATAAAGGGAAAACTCAATTATGTATGACAACTCTTATTCTTGTTTGTTTGCTTTTTAATCAGAAATCAGTAATCTCTCCAACACTCTCTTGACACCATTGTAAAATACATTTCAGAGTTGAAGAACGAAGGTCCCTGTCGGTGTATAATTTTCTTAAATTTTAATTCATGTGTCTCCCACAGTCCCAAATAATTTATGTGATTGCAGGGAGGGAGAGTAGATGTAAAGGAAGTTAAGGATGCAATGGCTTGAATCCACCTTGACTTTCTGTGAGCAAATCCTTTCTGATGGTTTGTGATGATGAATTATGTCTAGTTCAGAGAAGGAAAAGGCATTCTTTGTCTCTACCCCTTTCTAACTGACAAGCCTCTGTGTTACTAGGTGTCTTTCAACAAAATGTAATTTGTCTGTAGTTCTAAACTTCACACTAAGAAAGGGAACACATTCAGCTGGAAGAAAATAACCACAAGAAGAATTAAAGCGGATTTCTCTTTGACACCCACAACAGCAAGGTTAGTCCCAGCTTTTCTGGGTCATTAAAATTAATTAGTCCTGCCCTAGCAACTAGCTACTTTGACAGCTATGATTTGGAGATGATGTAAAATGAAAGCAATAGAATACATTAAAGGAAAAAAGAAATCATCCTCCTTTAGAACTTACATATTAGTTCATTGATTTTAAATATCTGGGTTTTTTTTTTTTTTTTTTTGCCTGAAATAGATGGCTGGATTATTTTGCAGGTCATTCCCAATAGGCACTAGAATCCCATACATGTTTTTATAAATTACACCATATTTTTGATTTGGTTGTTTTGTTTCTAGCTGTGTTTTGGCTGGTTTTCCAAGATGAAGAATGTGCTAAAAAGATGATGTCAGTTTCTATATAGCCAAACTAATAAACCTTTGTGTAAATTTAAAAAAATAAATAAATAAAATCTCCTTTTTAATTCATGAGAATTCTCCAGAGCAGAGAGCCAAGAATTGCAGGCTTATCCCCTAGTGCTTGTTTGTTACTTCAGAAATGCCAGTAGAAAGAAATGAGTTGATACACACCTTTTGAATTTCAAAATTACTTTTGAAAGGTAAGGCAAAGGCAGCAACTGTGATAGTTTTCAGAGATGAGTTGCAGATGCTTTTGATCAGCGTCCCTTTCTATGTGCACTATGTTCAATCACATAGAAACATATAATCTACATAAAACAGTGCATTTGCTATGGAAAAGAATAGTTCCAAGACAGAAATTACCATAAATAAATCTACTTTCTAGCAGTTTTCACTCAGCTAGTCACCCCCATGTCTTTGTGCATAGAGATACCATAAGTGTCACCGAAAATAGTTTGGAAAGCAAATCTCAAAGGTTTTATGAGTTATAAGAGTTAGCTTTTGGTATATTAAAGCAAAAACCTTAAAGATTTGAGACATAAACTTTATACTGCCAACAATTGGTATGGATATTTTTTCTATGTGATCAAGCTAAGTAAAGGAAGTTAATGGAGAAAAGTCAAAGAGAATATAGTATGCTCTCCCAGTCTCTAAGAACATTCCTAAACCTCTTGGGCCTGTATCAGAAGTGAATGGAATTAGAAAACCCTGAGAGATTTATGGATATCTGAGAGCAGAGGGGACATGTGTTCATTTCTCGGAGTGTGGAATAGTGATGTGGTCCAGACTTCCCCTGGAGTTGGATATAGAAGGGATTTTGTGGTGAGGAATGTCTCAGTGGAATAGAGTAGGCCTAAGGCCATGAATCTCTTAATGGCCTTGCAAATGACTAAAGAAGAGCTAGCTAGATTTTAGAGTGATGCTTTGAAGTGTATGGTAATTTTTTGAAAGAAAGTCAATGAGTGGAAAAGATTCATCGTCCTAATGAGAAAAAACTAGAAAAAAATGCAGTATGCTATGCATGACCAAAGTAATAGAAACATACACACATCTCAATAGATACTACATCACTTAGCTATTGCCATATAACAAACCACTCTTACACTTTCATGATTAAAGCAGTGGGAATCAGTTTCTCACAGATCTATGGGTCGGCTAGGGGTTCTGCTGGTCTGGTCTATGTTTATCTGATTGTTGTTAGCATTATTCATGATTCTATCTTCAGCTGGATATTTGGTTGAAGACCGGCCGGACTAGCCTACAATCACCTCACATGGGATGACTTTGTTCTCATCCCGAGTCTCTGACATCCTTCAAGTAAGTATATTCTTATTTGGGTAGCAGGGTCCAAGGAAGAAGCAAAACTGTGCATGTATATTTCCAAGGCTATGTTTCTTCCTAGTAAGCTGTTGTTGTACTGGTAAATCAACTCTCATAAGATGGGATTGTACAGTTATATGGCAAAAAGTATGTGAATAGAAACATGCTAATTGAGGATATTAATGCAATCAGTCTACATGAAATGATGAAGTAGAAGGCTGATGACAGTGGACAGTGATTTATCATCATACAGTGGTTTACAGGTAGCACAAGGGCAAAGGAGGTTACCCTAAACTCCTTTAGCCCAAGAATTTAGATACTATGTCTAGGGAGAAGGAGTTTAGAGAAGACCACATTGAACTGAAAGAGTTAAACCTGAAACATAAAACTAATATGTTTTCCTGAAAATACTAAGAATTTTCCCAAAGGTGTATTGAAGTTTCAAGATAGAGATGCAAAGATAATTTATAGAAGAAAAATGATGTTTTTGATAATTGGTTATATGTTCTGAAACTCAAGGCAGCACATGGGTTTCAGATGTGTCTGATTCTATTGTAAAATCAAATATTTTAATTATTCACATCATTGTCATTGACCTGTGGGTCAATTACACAATTACACAATGCTTTTGCTAAGCCAGCAGAGATATGTATAAATAAATTGAAGAAAAGCTGTTTTTTAATCTCCTGAAATACTTTACAGTTCTCTGATTTTAATTATCAGCATTACTATCCACTTTAAATCCTTATTATCTGCCTATACAGTTGGATCTGGTGAATAGCATATCATAACAACTTCGGATTATTAGTTATTATGACATTTAATATTATCTTAATCTCAGACCAAATACAACCTCATCAACAACAGTATTTTCATTTTTCTGCTTCTACAACTTCGCTTATATGTTTTTTTGTGTGAAATGTCACATGCACCATGTTAATATAATTCTTTCAACTCCCTGTCAAGCTGCCCAGCTGAAGTTCTGTCCATTCTTTAAGGACCCTCATGAGTACCATTTTCTCCATGAAATATTTTTTGTATGGTCACCAGGGAATGGATTTTCTTCTCTTCTGACATTGTATATCTCATTAGCTCTATACAAATATAATGTGTATAACTTCAAAAGAGAGAGAAATATAAACTGAATGAAAAAGTGACATATAAAACTGTTTCTATTCTAAATTTTATATACATCTTTTACTCACTTGAGTGTTAAAAATAATTTTGCCAATTTATTTCATTATACTAAAATGTTGATTGCCAGTTTCTCTTGAAACATTAGAAGAACTGAAAACACTAGGACTGCATTTCCAAATATCTAGTTTGCCACAGTCCCAATCATTCTCAACTGTATCAGAAGCTATTCCATTTACCATTCAAATTTTACTATTTATTTTCTACATTAATATATATGTGTATATATGTATATATTTCTCTATCAAGAATGAGAAGTTTAAAATGATGTCAAAAGTATTAGTGTTTTGAAACATGGGAGCAAGGCTATTTCTTTGTGAAAGGAAAAAATATTTATGTATGCATAATAAGCAAGCATCTGCTCTGCCACTCTCACATTTGCTACTCCTGTATGCTTTTGATTTTGCAAACTATACTCTGATGCTACTAATTACATATTGTCTTGTTTCTCAGATGTTCTGTGCAAGTGCTTTATGTCATCTTCTAGATTATATATTATATGAGGATAAGGTATCACATATTATTCATAACAGTAACGTATAGTTTACACTTACTACTTGAATGTTTTAACTAAATTTATTTTAACAAATGATTTCACCCTATTTGTGTGTGTGTGTGCATGTGTGTATTTGTGTGTGTGTGTCCAAATATATAGTGAATAATGAAATAAGCATTTAGGGAGACATCTTTTAGAATATTTTAATTTCAAAGTGATTTTGAAATGTTCATCATATTTAATACAGGGATAAGGAACTATTATGTGTCAGTTGTCACTTCTTTATAATTATAAATATTAAAATTTTCATTTCTTTCATTGCCAGCTTTCAACTTCCATTTAGCCATGTGCAATTTAGGTTTATATGAAATTTCAAGTTAGGTGAAGTTCTGTTCAATAATTAATGTAATGTAGCCTTCTAAGTTATATCCGTTTATGAGCCTTCTTTTATTCTTTGGCAACATAATTCCTGGTCTTCTTTATCAACACCTAGACTTATATGATACTCTTCAATACGTGATTCAAAGCCAAGTAAGTTTATGAAATGCAGTGAAATACATTTTCATCTTAGAGATTTTTCAGTAAATGTTAGTGTGCTCAAGGCTTTCATAAATGTTGAGGTGAAGAAAGTCCTTGAGTATTAATAGAGCATCATTTTTTATATCCATCCATACCGAAGTTGGGTCCCTTGTTGAGTGTGTGTGAGTATGTGCGTGTGTGTGGGGGGGGGTGTGTGGTATCACTTTTACTATCAGGACATAGAAAAGCACAATTATGAAAACTCAATTCATAAATTCACAAAATGCATTTTACAGTGTTTTTGGTTAATGCACATAGAGAGGATTTATCTTAGATTCTGGCTACAAAAGGCAAAGAAAAGCTTGAAGCTAAGCCAATCATCTGGTTAAAGTGACATATAAACACAAATAAAAAATGTGGAGCAGACCTTCATGGAATAAAAGGGTATTTTGTCAAATGCCTTTTCTGCATCTATTGAGAGGAACATGTGGAAGTAACATTGATCAGATGCAGGGCAGGTGGGAGGGCAGTGGAGGGGATGGGTAAATTCACACCTAATGTGTGTGGTATGCACTGTCTGGTGGATGGGCACGCTTGTAACCGTGACTTGGGCAGTGCAAAGGCAATATATGTAACCAAAGCGTTTATACCCCCATAATATTCTGAAATTTTAAAAATAAATTAAAAAAATAAAAGAGACAAAAGTACTCTTTATTCTAAATGATTCAAACTCACTATGTAAGTTGACTAAATTATTAGATGAATTGTTTATATCTATTTTGATTTGTGAATAGAAAAATAACTTTTTGTGTGTTTATTAATCAATAGCAGTATTACATGCACATTATATTAAGTCATATTTATAATTTGTACAGATGTTATTGGGTTGCTTCAGAAGACGTTATCTGTAGAAATTTTTAGGGCATGTCACTTAATGACTGTGTCTATATTTAAAAATTGTAAAGATAAGAGATTATTGTATATCATAAAAAAATAGGCATGTGTCCTAGTCATTTTAGGCTGCTACAACATGTTATCATAGACTGGGTGGCTTAGAAAACCTTTGTTTATCACACTTCTTGAGGCTAGGAAATCCAAGATCAAGGTGCCAATAGTCCGGTATCTGATGAGGCCATGCTTCCTGGTTTGCCAGTGGCCATCTTCTCTTGGTGTGTATTAATATAATGGAGAGCAGAGAGGAAACAAGCTGTCTTGTGTCTCTTCTTATAAAGGCACTAATCCCATCATTAGGGTTCTACCATTATGATCTCCCAAAACATCATCCTATAAATTCCTGCATGTGAGAGACTAAGGTTTCAACATACAAATTTTTGGAGGACATAAACATTCAGTCCATATCATTCCACTTTTGGCCAACCAAAATTTATGTCCCCTTACATGCAAAATACATTTATTCCGTTCCATTAGCCCCAAAGGTCTGAATTTATTCCAACATCAACTCTAAAATCCAAAATCTCATCATAATATCAATGTGAGAAATAAATGTTTGTTGTTTAAACTCCCAGTCTATGGTATTCTGTTATAGCAGCCTAAACTGACTATGCCAGAGATTGGTATGAAACAGTGCGGTGCTGCTGTTATCAAATATCTGAAAATGTGAAAGTGGCTTTGGAACTGGGTAATAGGTGGAGGCTGGAAGAGTTTTGAGGTTCATGTTAGAAAAAGCTGACATTGCTGAAAAAGGATTTTTAAAGGTGATTACAGTGAGGACCCAAAAAGAAAAGAAGGAAGCTATAAACAAAGCTTCTGCCTTTTTGGAAAATATATAATTATGTACAGAATGTTGGTGAAAAATGGACATTAAGGGCAATTATTATGAGGTCTTAGATGGAAATGACAAACACATAAAAATGTATGATATTATTTCTCTCTAAAATGTTTGATAGAATTCACCAATAAAGACATCCAGGCTTGGAATTTTCATTGTGGGAGGGCTTGTATTTACAAATGAAATTATTTTATTATTCATACATCTATTTATAGTTTCTGTTTCTTTTTTTTTCTTTTTATCAATTTCGTGGACAAGTATCTTTTAAGGATTTTACCTATCTATTAGCTTATAGAACTTATTGGTAATAGGGTTTTCATGCTATTTCCATTTATTCTTTTAAGTCTGAGGGACATTTAATGATATCCCTTATTTCATACTTGATATTACTAACCTGTGGCTTTTCTTTTTTGTCCCCTGAACATTCTGGAGAGTTTTAATCTTATTTATTTTTTTGAAGAACTGACTTTGGATTTAATTGATATCTTTTATTATTTAACTGTTTTCTTTTTTTCTGGTTTTGTTTTTGTCTTTATTGTTTCAACTATTTCATATACTTTAATTTTAATTTATTCTTTTTTTTCTGGCTTCTTAAGTTCAAAGCTTGCAATATTGATTTTTTGAGGCTTTTTATTGCCCACATAAGTACTTGAAGTATAAATTTCTTTCTAAGTCCTGCTTTAGATGCATTGTACAAATTTTGATATGTTTTGTTTTGGCATTATTCTGTTCATGATATTTAGAGTTTTCCTTTGTCATTTTTTAAATGTAATCTTTGAGTTCTTTGTGATGTGATTAGATTACATGCTATGTATAATTACAATTCCTTTAAATTAATGGAGATATATTTTGTTCCAGTATAAGTCTTATTTTAGTAGATATTCCTTAGCACTTAGAACAAATGTGAATTCTACTTATGTTCAAAGTAGGTTTCTACAAATTTCAGTTACGTCAAGCCGGTTGACAGTGTTGTTCAACTTCTATATGCTTACTTACTTTCTGTCAACTTGTCAATTATGCAGAAAGAAGTGTTGAAATAAACCAATATATTTATGGGATAGTCTATTTCTCTCTTTTGTAATCTCTAATTTTGCTTAAATTAAATGTTTAGGAGTTTTACATTTTTTTCTGTGAATTGATCTTTCTGTCATTATGAAATGCCTCTTTTATTCCTAGAAAACTTCCCTGAAGTCTGCTTTGTTTGATATTAACATAGCTGCTCCATCTTTCTTATGGTTAATGTTTACATAATGTTTGCTTATCCATCCTTTTACTTCTAATCTCTCTGTTTTGTATTTAACTGGGATTTTTTTCTGTGATACGCACTTGTGTCTTTAATTTTTATCCAGCCTAAAATCCTCTATCTTTTAACTGGAAGGTATAAATCTGTCGGTGTTAATAAAATTAAAAATATACTTAGGCTTATGTTTATCACCTAAATGATTGTTTTTCATTTGCCTTTGCCTTATGTTTACTTTGATCTTTTATTTTCTCCTTATTTATCTTCAGTTGGAATAACTGAGTACTTTTTAAATTATTTCATTTTATGTCCATTATTGATTTATTAGCTATTGTTATATATTTTACTTCTGCATATTATAAATACCATAATGCCTTTTAAATATTTTTTACATTAAACATTTAATTATCATTTTAAGAAAAGAAAAGCTCAAAAATTATAATTTGTATTTAAATATTATCTTTTGTGGCCCTCTTTGCTCCTTTTGTAGATCTCAGTTTTCAATTGGACACGGTTTCTTTCTGTTAATAATGTTTATTATTTCCTGCAGTACATGATTGCTGGTGAATGAGTTGCTCATCTTTTGTTCGTTTCAAAAAGTTTTTTATTCACATTCATCTGATGTCTAGTTAATTTGTGGTCACAAAGACCCAGCTCCCTTGATGCAATTTGGGAAAAACTTAATTGTTATTCCTCTTCAAGATATCCCTTGGCTCAGAGGCATATGAAGCTCTTGTGCGTGCACCACGTGCACCCCTTCTCTTCTGTCCTACCTCCTTCCTTTCTGTACAAGTTTCGATCCCAAGGATACTTTCCAATAACTTTCTGCACTCAAATCTCTTACACAGCTTCCATTGCCTAAGAAATCCAACTTAAGACATTAATTAAAAGAAATTGCCAATGCATATAAGATTTGATATTTAAACAAGGTAGTTTCACAGATGCATTCAATCAACAATCATAAACAGCCATGAACACACAGAAGTATTCATATTTGTACATTTAAATATGTACTCATGTGTCCTCCTGTCTGTCAACAATTTTTAAATTCTCATAAATTTTTGGCTTGCGTTGGGCTTAATTCAAATAATCCTCCAGAGTGAAGAGGTATTAAGCTTTGGGTATAGTTTTAATTAAACATTTCTAATAAAGCTTAGCTTTACAAATATTTCAAATTTTGAGGGAAGCGATCTTTCCTTAACTCAAATCTTCTCAACTTATCCATCATTCATAATTTCCTTTAATTCTATGTTAGTTTTTATGATCCAATATCTTAGATATAGTCTTAAATCATAGGTGCCATATTTTGCTAGAATTTCAAGTGTGATGATACTGAACTCTATGGCTACTCAATACTTCTTATAGGAGAGTTGATACTCATCTTTAGGAAGCCCCAAGATAATTTTCAATTGTTATTCAGTTATATTAAATTATTGAGATGGCCATAAACCTATTTCATTTAGTTGTCTCTAATAAACTTTGCAAGAAACTTTAATTTATATGGTCATAAAAATATTTTACTTATTAATACCTAATAATCTTTATAGGAATGCTTAATTTCCACTGATGCCCATAACTTTCACAATTCTATATATATTCATATTATATGTATATATTAATTTTAAGTTTAATATAATTAACACAATTAGAATAGTAATTAATCTATGAGTAAATTGTCATTACATTAATTGGACTCATTAGTGTTACTACTTTTTGTTCGTTTCAATTCTGATTATCATAATAATTTTATAATTATAGTAATATGGCTAAATAATAACTATATAATAAATTTATGATTAGCTTTATAGTGCTTAAAATATTTCTCCAAAGAATGAAGAAAACCGAAGTCAGAGATATTAATTAGTAGACCATTTAATTACTCAAAAAGGTGAGGGAAGAAATAAATAACAAAGAATTTATCAGTTTAAGATATCTATGAGTGCCATACTTTCTAACTAATTTAAGGGTTTCACAGACTCTTCTTTAATATTCAATTATAGACAGGCTATTGAATGGGTCATTGCACATCTAATCAATAGAAAATTGATATACTAACTTGATGTAAGTTCTTACTGAGGCAACACTGACCACACAATTAATGGCCCAGGGATAATACAATTGTCCATATGAAATCTAGGAGGATATTTCTAAAATGATAAGATATTGGGATTTAATGAAGAGACCAAACAAGCTCTCACCGTACCCTACCTTTGCTTTAAATGATTTTTTTTTTCTTGCTTGTGTGCTGAATCCTTACATATGAATTAATTTGTAGATAAAATTCTGAAACTAAAATTTTAATTTTAAAAATCAGTATCTTATTCAAACAGATCAGCGTTAAATAGTATCCTTCCCAGGACATTGCTAATTTATTTTTACGTTTTTGTTTTTTCAATTAAGATTGTCATGGCAAGATTTTTCTTTTTATTTATTTATTTATTTATTTATCAATTTTTTATGTGAGCACATTACGGGGGTACAAATGTTTAGGTTACATATATTGCCTTTGCCCCACCTGGGTCAGAGCTTCAAGCATGTCCATCCCGCAGATGGTGCTCACCGCACCCATTAGATGTGTATATACCCATCCCCTTCTCCCCCCTTCCATCTGCCTGACACCCGATGAATGTTATTGCTATATGTGCACTTAAGTGTTGATCAGTTAATACCAATTTGATGGTGAGTACATGTCGTGCTTGTTTTTCCATTCTTGTGATACTTCACTTAGTAGAATGGATTCCAGCTCTACCCAGGATAATACAAGAGGTGCTATATCAACGTTGTTTTTGTGGCTGAGTAGAACTCCATGGTATACATATACCACATTTTATTAATCTACTCATGTATTGATGGGCTTTTGAGTTGTTTC
>NW_012147853.1:1027423-1031848 GCF_000956105.1 Propithecus coquereli
AGAGTGTCTAGTGACCAAGGAGGCCGCTCTTCAAGCTGAGACACGCGCTCACCTCTCTGCTGCAACTTGGTGGCCGGAGCTGCTGGCCAAATGGACAGATTCCACTGCGGGAAGGGCCGAGTAGAGAGTGAAGGAGGCTGTTTTCCCAGCGGGGTCCTGTAGCCTCATTTTCGCGGTGACTTGGCAATCAGTGCCTCCTCCCAAGGAATTAGTTCCCCATCCTTGGCAGTGCAGAGGAACAAGGGAAGCTGTTCTCTGGACTATGACCCTGTGGGGGAGGTGACGACCCTTGACTAAGATCTGACCACCGATATTGAGTACTAAAGGGACTGACCCCACATCCGCTGGGGTGGAATAGCAGGACAGGCTGCTCTCTGGTCTGGGTCCCTCAGGGGTCTTAGGCCGGGCTTCTCTAGCATCCCTGAAGTGTGTACTTCTTTCCAGCTAGTCAACCCTGCCCTTGAAGGGGCGGAATAATAAGGATCGCCACTTCCTGAGCTGAGACACCAGGTAGCCCCAGGAAGCACCCTTCCCTCAGTCTGGAGGGTTATCTGCCCCTCTGGCAAGTGAAAACTTGCCCTCGGAGGAGGAAAGAAATGAGAGAAGACGTTTTTCAGGTTGGACCTTGTGACAGTCTCAGCCAACACCACTCCCACATCCCTCCAGGACAGAGCCCGCCCCTGAAGGTAGGGAGATAGGAGAAAAAATACTTTTCCCATAGGACTGGCTGGAAGCTTTTTAATATGATCAAGTCCCATTTACTTATTTTTGTTTTTGCTGTGATTGCCTTTGGGGTCTTCTTCATAAATTCTTTGCCTAGGCCAATATCTATAAGAGTTTTTCCAACATTTTCTTCTAGAATTCTTATAGTTTCATGCCTTAGGTTAAAACATATTCTGTTTAAAGCATCTTATTTTTTTCTGGCACTTTTAATTTACAAACCCTTGGACCTGAATTAATAATTCCTTCTATCCTTCTGGAAGGCAGAAGTTGTGAAGGGCTCCTATGCAATGCAGCCGTGATCCCAGGTAGAGCACTTTATGTCTGTAAGGAAAATGTCTCATTGGAAAAGCACTAAAACCGAGATTTATAGCCATTCTCAATAAGGATTACTAAGTCACGACATACTGAAAACTTTGCAATATAAAAAACAGCTAAGCTTTTGTATAAAATATTTAACGTGTTTTAAAACCATTAGTGAGGCTGAAAAAAATAATTAAAACATTCCAGAGGCCATAAATGTCAGGAAAACAGTAACTCATATGGGTACGAGAGACGTGTAGCTAGTGAAATTCCTGTGTTCACCCTGCCCCTGGTGGCCTGCACTTTCTGTTAATGGGCTGTGCAATGGTAATGGCCAAATGAAATAATGACTGTCAATCACAACCTTCACAGTCAATAAAAAAACTTGCCCACAATGGGAAAAAAAAAAAAAATCTCAATCTTGTCTCTGGATGTAGAAGGAAAATAAACAAACAAAATTCTCTCCCTTGAACATTTGAGTACCGAAGGAACCCAAGCTGAGAATTTAGTTTAATATAGTCTTGGTTAAAAGTGTCTATAAACATTGGACAAAACAAATACTCAGAAAGTCCAAAAATATCAGGGAAAGGAAATGATTCTGCTTAATATCCACCTATAAGGGAAAAGAGGACTTGAATTTTTATTCTATATGGCTGAATATTATTGTGGTACAAATATTTGAAATAACACGAGTAATTTATTTCTATGCTTTCTATTTATGATTTTTGATTGTTAAAAAGAATGAACCTGGAAAATTGTCTCTATACATATATCTACACCTTAAATTGATGTATAGGTTAACTGAATATATTAATTGCATGAGAACAGAATATCTGAACAAATATTGTTCATTGTGCATGTTCAATAGCATGAGGCTATTGATGGAAAAATGAGTTATTCATGTCATTAATCCTTTAACGTACTTCAGAATACCAGAACGAGGCAGAAAATAGTGGAATTTCAATTTATACACTTTTTAAAGAACAAGTAATAAGAGATGTGGCTCACATACAAGCAAATGAAACCGAACAGAAAGATAGACTTATTTCAGTACATTTGTATTATTTCAGTTATTATTTCAGTGACAAACAACTATAAAATCTTGTTTAAGAGACTCCTCATTTATTCATAAGTAATATTCATAAATAGATACTGAGTACCTACCATTAATATTTGCAAATTATACTCTAAGAGATAAAATGGCCAAGAATCCTAACCTCCAGGATATTTCTCTTATTGAGGAGATGAAATTATATATAATTATGTTGTAGAGTAGAAAGTGTTATGTGACTCTAGAGATGACAAAGCAAAACATTATGGGAGGCAGAGGGTAAAATTTCCTGCTACTAGGAACGGACTGATGGAAAATATGGTCTTGGGTTCTGTAAAATGCATAGAATTTCAATATGAAGTATTTTAAGAGTTTACTTCTTTACCTAGAAATAGCAAGAAGTGCTAAAGTATTTTAATACTGTATTTTATAGTGTTTATGATTTACCAAGCAAGCAGTTAAATGAAAAAATCTATCCTATGCTGTAATAGAAGCCTTATAGATGTTTGGGGACTCTAAAGGCAAAAGTATTTTTGTATATTTTATTTCCCAGAGAGATGAAAAGAAAAGGATTTATAGAAATTTCTGTTTTGTATACAGCAGACAATGTGCTCTTAGCATTAAAAAAATACACAAACTAAAACAAAGTCAAAATATGAATACAATGGCACTGTTTTCTACATTAAAGTATTTATCAAGTATAGAGCTGCCTGTAGGAATTTCTTCTGCTCAACATGAACAAAAGCTTTATTATTCTAGCTTTTAAAAATTTTTCAATTTATTTCCTGATTTTAAAAATGTTATTGAATATAGTCACATGATCTCATTGTTTAAGTACCTAATGACCCCCTAACCCCAAGGAGCAGTGGGGGTCATTCACATGATGACAAATCAAATAGAGGATGCCAAGAATATTTATAATAAATGCCATTCTTAATCAATAGTTACTGTTGCAGTGCTTCAAGGTGAGATACAAAAAATGAATACAGAAAAGTTAAGTTTGATGAGAAATGTATCTTATGTAGGTATAGTTTACAAAGTGACACTATATTTGTTTTCCTCTGGGTAAAATATCAGTGCTGATAAAAGAAATTAATAAAATGAAACAAAAATTTAAAATATAGTACTACTGGGTATATAAAATATTGATTAGAGTATCTGAGAGCAGGAGAATACCATAGTTAATTGCTTTTTAACTTTAAAGCCTGTATCAAATTATCACATTTATCCTATAAATACATGCAAATATTATGTACCCATGATAAGATAAAATAAAATACTTTAGAAAAAAGCTTGAAGTGTGAAAATAAATAAAAATCTCACTGCTACTAACTCTTAAATTTTGCGGTAGAAACATTTTCTATATTTACATCAGGTATATTTTAAAGAAATGAAACATCAATGATATAGCTAAAACCAAGTCTCTGAAAATGCCATCTTGAATTTACTGGGTTCTCATAAAAATAAATAGTACTGCTTTTTAAAAATTTCTAAAGTGTGTATAAATGTTACCATACTAAAAATGTACTTCTGATACCTGCTTTTCTCACTAAAATTTTGTTTACACAAGTTTCATTATAACACAAACAAATATCTATTTAATAATTTTAATAGTTTTGTTATATTTTATGAACAATTTTTTACCATACTAAACATTGCAGCAATGGGGATTTTTTTTTTTTTTTTTTTTTTTTTTGAGACAGAGTCTCACTCTAATGGCTGGGCTAGAGTGCCGTGGCATCAGCCTAGCTCACAGCAACCTCAAACTCCTGGGCGCAAGCGATCCTCCTGCCTCAGCCTCGCGAGTAGCTGGGACTACAGGCATGTGCCACCATGCCCAGCTAATTTTTTCCATATATTTTTAGTTGTCCGATTAATTTCTTTCTATTTTTAGTAGAGATGGGGTCTCGTTCTCGCTCAGGCTGGTCTCGAACTCCTGAGCTCAAACAATCAGCCCGCCTCAGCCCAGAGTGCTAGGATTATAGGCGTGAGCCACCGCGCCCGGCCAAGGATGTTTTTACTTATATATTATAAATTAAAAGACACTGCAGATCCATAACATAGAAGTTAAATGAATGATGCTTAAATGAATTCTGGATCAGGAAAATAAAACAACTCTGTAGAACTTTAATGGAAAAATTGGGAAATTAAATATGTAGTAATATTTTTTAAAATAGTATTGATCAATGTTAAATTTTCTGGGTGTGATAACTTTGTTGGATTTATGTAGAAATATATTCTTACTCACAGGAGAAATCTACTAAACAGTTGAGAAAAATCATACATACGTGCAAATTTTTAAAAATTTGACAAAACCTTCACAGAGAATGTACATGAAAGGGAAAGAGTAT
>NW_012147853.1:1033913-1038913 GCF_000956105.1 Propithecus coquereli
CATTCAGTATGATGTTGGCTGTGGGTTTGTCATAAATGGCTTGTATCATTTTTAGGTAAGCCCCATCTATGCCTATTTTGTTAAGCGTTCTTATCATGCACACAAACTGGAAAACGTGGAGGAAATGGACAAATTCTTAGAAATACACAGCCTCCCTAGGCTCAACCAGGAAGAAATTGAATTCCTGAACAGACCAATATCAAGGACTGAAATTGAAACAGCAATAAAAACATTCCAAAAAAGAAAAGTCCCAGACCAGATGGTTTCACACCCGAATTTTACCACACCTACAAAGAAGAACTGGTGCCTATCCTGCAGGAATTATTCCACAGCATTGAGAAGAATGGATTCCTCCCCAACACATTTTATGAAGCCAACATAACCCTGATACCAAAACCAGGAAAGGATGCATCAAAAAAAGAAAACTACAGACCAATATCCCTTATGAATATAGATGCAAAAATTCTCAACAAAATTCTAGCTAACCGAATCCAGGTGCATATTAAGAAAATAATACACCACGACCATCTCTTCATTCCAGAGATGCAGGGATGGTTCAACATATGCAAATCTATAAATATAACTCACCACATAAACAGAAGCAAAAGCAAAAACTATATGATATTCTCAATCGACACAGAAAAGGCATTTGACAAAATACAACACCCTTTTATAATAAGTAGAAAATTGACGGATAAAGACTTAATTATCAATGAGGATGATTCATTTGAGTGTAAATATTTGAATATATATATAAAAGAGGGCTGGAAGGAGATAAAATACAAAGGGGGAAATTAGCTTTAGCTAGAGGGAAGGATAACCCCTCCAAGAAAAAAGGAATAAAAAGAAAATAGAAGGTTTAGTCTGAAGCTTTGTATCATTCCTTTGAAGAGGTTTGAATATTGTGGCTTCAGTTCACTCTGTGGAATAGGAAGGAGGCCAAGCATCTACCACAACTGAAAATGGAGTGAGCATTGAAAGTTTCAGGAAACAGAGTAAAAACACAGGTTGACCAGATAAATATAGTTGGTTCAAAATAGTGATAAAGACCTTCTTAACATTGTTAATCAATAATTTATAGTAATATATTATAATTCTGACTTTTCTGTCTAGCTATAAATGCTAGGCCCTTGGCTATGGGAAAACAGATAAATTTCATCTAGGGTTAGGTTTGCCATATCTGAAATGAAAAAACTGAAGGGCAAAAGAGTTTTTGCTATTAAAATGGTGGACCAAGGTACCTAAGTTGAATAAGGTGAGAGGTAAATTTATTATAAATAAATTATAAAGTGAGAGGGACAATAATTGGGAAATTATAAAAGACTCGAAATCTGGGTTTGAAAAACTGTTGTAGTGAGAATAATTGAGCAAGCAGCTGGAAAGGAGAGGAAATTATTTCAGAGTACAAAGTTGGAATGACTCTGATGTAGGAACATAATAGATCTTAAAAGACAATGTGAATAGCCTCTGTTTGATCTTATGTAGGCACCAGTCTCTTCACTCTAAGGGATATATTAATACTTCACACTAGTCATGGCCTGTTAGACATTGTCTCAGCTTTAGTTCTAGTCATTTTCTTTCATCCTTTTGTTGCTATGACTGTTATTAAAGACAACAATGCATAAAATATTTTCTATTCATAATAATACATTTTTGGACTCATACTTTTTGAAAGCATGTGTTCTTAAAATGATATCTACTATCTTTAATATAGTTAAATATTTTTACTATGTATTTTTTCTTCAAGAAGATAAATGTGCCCTCCTGAGACACTGCTTTTATCTAATATCTCCCTGAAAGATTAGTCAAAGAGATCAATTTTATAAGAAGTTTGGTCAAATGTCTATATTAATATTAGGAATAAGACTGATAAAATTAACAAAAAACTTATTAAAGATAAGACATTTATAGTTCAGTTTTTTAATATGTAGTGCAGTCATAGTAGCATAAAATAAAAGGGGAAATGAGTTAAGCTATGTTAAAGATTTTTGATTGCATATTAAAATCAGTGAATTTCTTCCTTTTCTACTGACCATTATTTAGTACTGGTGTAACTGCATGTAATTCTTATGTAAATATTAATTTAACATAGTCTTAACTTTAATTTCTGATTTTAATTTGTGTTAAACTTGCTACAGACTAAAAAATCTGTTTTTCTTCTGGCCATAGGGATGAAATCATAAACTACATTATATAAATATATAAAGTAAATCATATTGAAAGGAAATTAAAACATAAAGTCTATTAGTTTCAATGTAGAAAGTCAATTATGACTTATCTTTTTTGGCCAGATATGTATTTGATATAGTGTGTTTCAAAGAATAACTTTATGAGATAGTTCAGGCTTTTAAAACCAAAAGTACTCATTTCGAACATATAACCTCTAATGCTGGGATTCTTAGCCTGGAGTCTGAGAATCATTAAGCCATGAATTGGTTTCTGAGAAACTATGAATATTTTATATGTAGTTTTGTGGATGTGTGCATTTTTTTTTCCTAAGGAGAGGACACAAAAATGAATCATTCTGAAAAGGGTCCTAGATCCCTAAATATTTTTAATATTTACACTTTTTAAGTGTGCTGTTTTCAGCATTTCTGATAGCTGAGTTCATTTTCAATATTCATTTCAAAGAGAGAAACTTTGATCATTTGCTTGTGTTTGATTTACTCCATCATTTATTTTTCGGATAACTTAAAAAATGAAGCATTCATTTGATTTTTAAATGAATTTTATGTTCGTGCAATTAAGTACCATTATCAAAGAAACTGGCTAGAGAGAATGTCCTGGCTTTATGTCCTGTTTTCTGACTCTTGTCATTTCCCTCATTTTGATAGTGTGTGTGTGTGAGAGTGAGAGTGCGCATGTACATGTCTATGGTGTTTTAGATCACAAACACATTTACATAGAAATGTGTTGCTTGTATAAAGCATTCAGGAATTAATGAAAAACAATGTGCAAGAAACAATTTTCTAGCCATTATACCAATCATCTCTCCTCCACTTTATCCTTCATTCAGTTTTAGAAATTTATAGTATAACCTAGCACTTCCTGGAATATAAGGTCATTTACAGGAGTTTATCACCGGGGCTGTGGGAGTACTACAAATAGTTAAGGGCTGAAATGGATGGGCATGGAGCAATCAGAACAAATGCCTGTCAGAGTGAACCTATGATGGAACTAAGAGCTGCATATTAGCCCCACTGGGGTAGCTCTAGGAGATTCAAGTTAGAATACTTCAGTTAACCCAAATGGTAACATTGCTGAAAGCATTTTTGAAATAAGTTATATTTATTGGGAAAGAAAATACTTGAGTACTCAAGTAATCCTACTTAGAAATTTTAGTGTTTTTCATTTTGTTGTTTCCATTCTTTTTTCAGATATTTCATATATTTGCTACATAAAAATTAAATGTTCCTAAAAATATGCTAGCATCAACAACTGAGATAGAGAAAGAGAGAGAGAGAGAGAGAGAGAGAGAGAGAGAATGTGTCATAAATCTCTTAAAGGGAAAGAAATAGCATAAGGTAAACAGAAAGGCGCAGAAAGGTACATTAAAGAAAATTCTAGTGTAAAACTTAATTTTATTTAAAAAAATATGGTGTTTGAAAAATGGATACTCTGGAGGCCTAAATTGAGTATGAAATCCAAGTTGACACCAAGTTTCAGTCATTTGTGCATCGTTAGAAATACTTTTACATGCATTTTATTTATGTACATGAATATTGTCAAATTAAATGTTGGAAAACATAAACTGTGTTGGTAAAGAGTTTATATGGAAACAAAGGATATCTTCTCCTTCCAATGGCAGCGTTCCTTTAAGCTCTGCAACATTGTTCCGACAGCTCCCTTAACTTTTTTTCATTGTACATTTGTGCATTTTGAATTTCCTTGAATCCACATTAATCATAGTTAAAAAACAAAAGAAACAAAAGAACTACATTTAGTCTGATAAGAATGTATCCTTTCAAACAAAATCATTTTGAAAATAAATCTTGAAATACATTTTTTTTTTACAAAATGTATTCACCTTTTCATTAGAGGGACTGGTCTTATCAGAAAATATCTTCATTTTTATGCACCATATTTTCCTTAATAGATACTGGTTGGATGAAAAGCTGAATAGTGTTTTCCAAAATATGCCTAAGGTCCTGAGACTGCCCAAGCATTTTTAGTCATCTTTGTTTATATTTGGTTTTTGAAGCCACCAAAGGGCTTCAAAACATTACACCTTTTGTTTACTCTTTCAATGACACCGTTCTGCATGGGTTAAGGAGTCAATGAGCAAGGGTAACTTGGAGAGGCTTACAAGTCAATGCAGATGCCTAAGAAAACTTCAGGGACTTCGCGTAAGAAACTTAACTTTTCCGTGCCTCAAGTTCTTCATGTGTATATAATGGGAGTGGTACCTACTTCAGCTGGCATTATGAGGAGCCAGTGAGATGATGCATGAGAGACCCTTCAGCACAGCTTGGCACCAGGCTGATCTTTAAGCCAGTGGTGCCAGCCCAGCCATCCCTGAGTTTATGGCCAGTGTCTGCTGTGTGTTTATTGGTGCCTGTGCCATACAGGTTAAGTATTTAACTCTCACCCCTGCCTGGCACATAGTAAATGCTGAATAAATGGTCAGTAATAAGTTTTTCCTAGCTCCTTGGTTTCGATTAACGCAGTGCTAAACACATGAAAGCACTTAACCTTGTACTTGGCACATTGATGGTAATCAATAAATGTTAGTTTTCTTCATTCAAAAAAAAAAGAAAGAAAGAAAACTTCAGGGGAAAATAAATACCAAAATACACTTGGTAACTATTTTAAATAAAAGGAAATGAATAGAAGATGGAAGAAAGACACTGTTAATATTGCTGGGACAATTCAATTAAAAGAGACTTGTAAAGCTAAGTAAATTTATTTAGATATAATAAACCCAGATACACACAGCCAACTGGTGTGGCTAAAGAGTAGCTGCTAATATTCTTTTTAGTATTTTTCAAGGTGAGATCACT
>NW_012147853.1:1045803-1047640 GCF_000956105.1 Propithecus coquereli
AAACTTCGATAAAATTAATAATCATTAATAATGATGGATACTAATTGTCCCATTAATTGTAACAAATGTACCATCTTAACAGAAGATGTTAATAATAGAAGAAACTGGGTGTAGAGTACGTGGGAACTCTGTGCACTACCTTCATAATTTTTCTATAAATCTTAAATTGTTCTAAAGTGTTTAAAAGTCTGTTTTAAAAATTCAATCACATAAAATATTCATGTGTCTTAATAAATATGCTGATATTTCTTCATTAAAAAGAATTGATTCAAAGAAGTTATAACTTATAAAGGATATTCTATTGTCAGAAATGTTAAAATGTGAATGTTTGTATGTCTTAGCATCTATGAAATATGAGAAAACTTTTCAGTCACTTTTTAACTCTTTACCATTTGCTCTTATAGTAACTTCTAGTACCTTCAATTTAATTGCAAGACCCTCTTATTTCAGTTAAGTGTCCAGCATCATTTGTCAATAAGACTTTTTTGCTTTTGTAACCCAAGCCAACCTTTTAATTTCATACTTGTCTTCCTAAGTTCTCTTGTCCTCTGTCCTAACTACCTCTGTGCCATAACCTGCTATATTTTATGCTAAGGAAACAAGGATTTGAGACCAAATGTTTCTTCTCTCTGGAATGTTCAAAATATCTTCACTTTGCACACCCCATGTAGGGCTTAGATAGAATGTCCTTTAATCAGAATGTCCTTCTTTGCCATTTGTCTGCCACACAAAATTACCTCACCTTATCATTTGCCCCCGTAGCACTCTGCTGCTTCTTTCTTTATATACAGTAAATTTTAATTTCTTTTTAACACTGCTGTTTCAATGTGACCAACATACCCCATTAGGCAGAAGCAACCTTTCTCTCTCTCTCTTTTTTTATAATGACTATATGCCTAGAGTGTGGAGTAAGGTCTGACACGGAGTAAATGATCAATAACATTTTTCTCGACTACTGAATTAAAAAATAAAATAATCAACTGGAAAAATGTATGTATAGTGTAAGAGAAAAAAGAGTCATATTCACCTCCAGATGTTAACTTGGAAGGTGGCACCAATGGAGGTAGGAGATACTAGAGTGAGCATAAATATCCCACATTGAGTTATTTATTCAAATCTATGAAGGGACATTCTGGTAAGAACTCATTTGTATTAATAATGGTGAAATGTAAGATTAGTCTTCTCACACATGTCTTGACATTGATGAAATCTGCTAAAAGCTTTCAATTGCTTCTTTAAATGTGGCATGTCCCACATTTGCTTTGAATAAAGATATTATAAATGTTGCAATGGTACATCTTATGAATTAGTAAAAATTCTGCCTAATGTTTTGTCTTGGTAAGTAAATATTTTACTTAGAAATATTAGAAAACATGGTATAAACTTACCATGAATATTGCACAAATTCCGAAAATAAATTTGACTTATTTTAAATTGATTGATTTAGAGAATCTGAAATAATCTAAAAGAGTTACATATCAGTGTTGCAAAATTAAATTTTTCAAAATTAAGGTTTCAAATATTTTGAACAATACAACATAAATCAATTTGAACATCATCAAACAATTTTCTCACATATAAAAACAGAAATAGAAAACAAATTATACTTCTCCCATTCTGGAATTTTGTTGTTAATATTATGTTATCATCTAACTACCTTAGAGAAGCAGTCTTCTTTATTTTCCAAATATGTAGTGAATACCTCTCAAAACAAGCTGAACTATATAGAATATATACAAATATATTTGGTAATCTCTTGCCTAACAAACTTAGAGACATGTAGCACTGTTAAGACACATACTGAATAGAATATACTTTACATAGTCAAAATTACTAT
>NW_012147853.1:1058875-1062661 GCF_000956105.1 Propithecus coquereli
CATTTCACACTTGTGGAATTAACTTTATACTGCTTAAATCTTTACTAATTGCTTTCTTAATTGTAATTTTATTTCTCTCTGTTTCTTCTCTGTGAATACTTTTCCAGATCATCATAACTGCCATCACCACCATCAATACCACAATCACCAACACCATCATCATCATTATCGTCATCAACAATAATTAATATTTATAGAGTGTTTAAAATAGTCTAAGCAATTTTGTAAATGTATACTATGGGTTAGCTTATTTAATAATTCCTATAAGTGGTATCCACTATATTTACCTGTATTATATAAATTAATACCACAAACTTACCAAAATTTGTTATCTATGTAGTTGATGAACATTTGGACTGTTTCCTGTTTGGGGATATTAAAAATAATGCCATTATAAATATTCACGTACAGGTCTTGAGTGTTTACATTTTCTTGGGTAAATGCTTGGCAAAGGGATAGCTGGATTATTTGGAGTTTATTTAACTATATGAGAGATGGCCAGATGTTTTCCAAATGATCTGCTTTGCATTCCCTCAAGAAATTTATAAGGGCTCTATTTATTCAACATCCTTATTTGTAGTTAATATTGTCAGTCTTTTCAATTTTAGCCATTCTAGTAAGTGTGAAATGGCATTCCATGTTTTAAATCAGGATGCTACGAATGACTAGTGGTATTGAGTGTCTTTTAAGGTGCTGTTTTTAACACTTGTCTTCTGCTTTGGAGAAGTGTCTCTTCAAATATTTTGTTCATTTTGATTTGTTTATTCTTATTGTTGATTTGTAAAAGTTGTTTACCTAATCTGGATAAAAGGACTTTATTAAATGTGGGTTTTACAAATATTTCTCCCAGGCTGTGATTTATCTCTTCACGTTTTAACTCTATGTTAGGAAAAATAAGTGTTTTTCATTTTGTTGAAGCTCAATGATGAGTATTTTATGTATCCTATCTAAGAAATTTTTGTCATCTAAAGGTCAAAATAATTTTCTCCTATGTTTCTGTAATCAGACTTTATAGTTTTATCTCTTACATTTAGATTTATGATCTATTTTGAATTAATTGATACATATGATAGCATGTCTTTTTTTCCTTTTTCTGTTGCATATGGATTGCTGACTATCCATTCCCCTTTGAATTACCATGGCATCTCTATAAAATTCAATTTATATAAAAATTGCTTCTGCATCTATCTGTCTATCTGTTATATGTCAACTATTTATCTATCTGTACTTACACCAATACCACGTAGTCTTGGTTATTGTAATCATATAATAGATCTTGAAATCAATTAATTTGGTTCCTCCATTTTTTCCTTTTTAAAAATTGCCTTGGCTTTTCTATGCCCTCTGTATTCTCATATACACTTTAAAATCAAGTTTTAATTTCTGTAAAATAACCTGCTGAACTTTTTTTTACTGTGTTGAATCTGTATCGGTTTGGAGAAATTATCATCTTAATATTCCCATTAAATAACCTATATGCTTCTGTTTCTTTAGGTCTTCTTTTATGTCTTTTAACAAAATTTTGTACATTGTAGTGAATAGAGCACATACATATTTGTTTCTGTTTATCCCTAAATGGTTTATCTTTTTTAATGATATTATTTTATTTATATTGAAACACAATTTGTTTTTATATATTAACATTTTATTCTTTGACCTTCTTAAATTTATACTTTAGTAGTGGTAGTTTTTATAGTTTTTTTGGTATTATCCTCTGTAGACAATTATGCCATTTTAGAACATAGAACATTTGATTTTGTCTTTGTCCATCTCTTTGTGGTTTTTTTTTATCATGGTTTATTGTATTTCTATTCCTATTTCTATGTATTTTTCTTTTCCTTGCCTTATTTCATGAAGGACCTCCAGTTTAATGTTAAATACTAGTGGTGAGAACAGATAGATTTACTTTGTCCCCAAACTTAGCAGGGTGAATTTAGTCTTTCACTAATAAATATGGGGTTAACTGAAGTTGTTTCACAGATAAACAGTTGTTTATCAGATTTTGTGACAATCCCTGAAAGCTTGCTTTTTTTTTGAAGCATGAAAGAATGTTATAGGCAGTCAAATACTTTACTGTGTCTATTATAATGATTATATGGTTATCTTTTGTTATACTGTTAATATTGTGAATTAAATTTAATTTTAAAAACAACTTTCCATTCCAGGGATAAACTAACCACGGCCATGATGTATTACATTTTTTACCTGTTGTTACACATAATTTGATAGTATTTTGCTTAAATATTTTCATGAAGCTTTTTGTGGTTTTTTGTGGTTTGTTTTCTTGTAATGATTATCTCATTTGGGGATCAGGGTAGGTTTCATTGATTAAATGACTTGGAGATTATTCCCTAATATTTTATTTTCAGGAAGATTTTGTGTAAAATTCATTAAATGTTGAAAGAATTCACCAGTGAAGACACTGGGCATGGAGAATTCTTAGTCATTTATTATTACTATCAAATATTATGTATTATATATAATTGCATGTACTACACTTTTATACAATGGACAGCTCAGTAGGTTTGTTCACACTATCATCACCACAAACATGAGAGTAAGGCATTGTGCTAAGACATTTTGATTGCTATGGCATCACTAGATGATACGGAGTTTTCGGCTCCACTATAACCTTATGGGACCACCATCATATATGCATTTTTGTCATTACCAAAACATCGTTATGTGGTGCATGAATGTATGTAGTCAAGTTACATCCAACACCACCTAAAAACATATTCTCTTCATGCTCATATGGAACATTCACCAATATTGACAAGATTTTGGGACACAAAAACATACTTTAGCATTTTTAAAGGAATAAAAATCACAGTAAGTATGCTCTTTTACTCTGATAAAGGATCTTTGACTAAGGAGCAAAGGCAATTTAATGGCAAAAGGGTAATGTTTTCAAAAAATGATGCTGAAGCAACTGAACATCCACATGCAATAACTTATTGTATACTTTCAAAATCTAGAAAAGAGGATTTAGAATGTTCATAGCACAAAAAATGATAAGTATGTTAGGTGATTAATATGCTAATTATTCTGTTTTGACCATTACACATTGTATATGTATCAAAATATCATTATGTATCTCCTAAATATGCACAATTATTGTACATCAACTAAAATAAATGAAAAAATAAATAAATATGTATACTCTGATTTTATATCTTTTACCAACAAAAAAAAACCCTCAAAATGAATCATTGACTTAATGTAAAATGAAAAACTATAAAACTCCTTGAACAAAACCTAAAGAAATTCTAGGTGATCTTAGATTTGGTGATGACTTTGAGATGCAATGCCAAGCATAATATATGTTAAAGAAAATAAAAAGGTAAGTTAGACTTTTTTTACAATAAAACTTACAGTCTTAAGACATTGCTGACAGAATGAGATGACAAGCCACAGACTTAAGAGAGTATTTGCAAGACACATAACTTATAAAGGACACAAGGGACTGGCGCCAAAAACTCATAACCCTAAAGCTTATTAGCTCAGCCTAATCATGAGAAAAACATCAAAGAAATCCCAATATAGGGACATTCTACAAAACATCTATCCAGCATTTTCAAAACTGTTAAGGTCCTCAAAAACAAAGAAAGTCTAATAAACTGTCAAAACAAAAGAGAGACTAAAAGGACTTAGGGATTAAGTGTAACATGATATTCTGGATGAGATCTTCCAGAAAAAAATAAAAGATATTAGGTAAAAACTAAGAAAACTTCGATAAAATTAATAATCATTAATAATGATGGATACTAATTGTCCCATTAATTG
>NW_012147853.1:1064646-1065667 GCF_000956105.1 Propithecus coquereli
AAAATAATTACTGAGAACTTCTCAAGTCTTGAGAGATATACGAACATCCAGATCCATAAAGCTCAAAAGTTTCTAATTAGCTTCAATCCAAAGAAGTTCTCTTTGAGGCACATTACAATTAAACTGACAAAAGTGAGAGACAAAGAGAGAATTTTAAAAACAGGAAGAGAAATCTGGCAAGTCACCTATAAAGGGATCCCTATTAGATTATCAATGCATTTTTCACCAGAAACTTTGTGAGCCAGGAGAAAAATGAGATGATATATTCAAAGTGCTGAAAGAAAAAAACCTGCCAGTCATCAACACTATATCCAGCAAGCTATACTTCAGAAATGAAGGAGAAACAAAGTCTTTAACACAAGAAAAAATTGAGGAACTCCATTATCCCTAGACTTGCTTTCTAAGAAATGCTTAAGGGAGCTCTTCAAGCAAAAATAAAAAGATGGTATTTACTCTCATGAGTACATATGAAAGTATAAGACACTGGTAGAGGTAAATACATAGTCAAATCTGGAATACTCCAATACTTTTATAGTGGTATATAAATCATACATATCTCTATAGTATGAGGGAAAAAGTCAAGTTGGTCAAAAATAACTAAAGCTTCAATAATTGTTAAGACATACACAGTATAAAATATGTAAATTGTGTCATTAAAAACATAAATTGTGAGGTGAGGGTAAAAGTCTAAAGCTTCTGTTTGTGACAGAAGTTGTTATCAGTTTAAAACAGTAGATTATACCTATAAGATGTTTTATGTAAGCCTCATGGTAATCATGAAGTAAAAACTCCAACAGATATACAAATGATAAAGAGAAAGGAATAAAAGCCTCAGCACTACAAAAAATTATCAAATCACAGACATAACCAACAAGACAGAAATGAAGGAGCAAAGAATCAACAAAACAGCCAAAAGACAAAAAATAAAATTGCAATAGTATTTTGTTCTATTAATAATAACTTTGAATAAATGAATTAAGTTCTCCAATCGAAAAACAGAGTGGCTGAATGGATATAAAAT
>NW_012147853.1:1071018-1073181 GCF_000956105.1 Propithecus coquereli
TAATATTTAAACACTTTGTTAAAAAAATCTAATTCCACTCAACTTTTGAAGGCAGCCAAATAAAGACAATCACTGTGAATAAATATATACTGCTACACTTCCATATATACACTCTACACTACTTCTACAAAATACTCCCAATTTGTATTCTACAAACAGCCAATTGTTGAACCTAATACAAAGATGAAATATACATAAATGTATATGAAATGCTATGATATGTGTGAGTAGAGGAGTGGAAAGAAGAATGTGAACAAGAAATCAGCAGCCTGTTGTCAGAAAGCAGTCAATGTACATAAAACATTTAATCTGGTTTGTATATAACCAATATATAAAGAAGGAGCAGGAAGAGGGACAAGAGAATAAGGCTTCTACTCAAATTGTGGTACAACCAATATTATGGAATATCATAATTCCTATTTCTCTTTCCTCCTGATAGGGAGATTTAAGAAAAAGAGTTCTCTTTTGTCATATTTGGATGCCATATCAAAAATAAATTTGTTATTTTGATTCCATTGGATTCATGCTTATTTTCTTGAATGTGAATCAAATTTAAATCAAATGGAATATCAGAATATTGCAAATTTCATTAGATCAATCAACGAATTTACAGTAACTTAATTTATACCAATGTTACATGTCCTAGAAATATTTTTAAGGATTAAACCTACCACATTATAAATGATATCTGTGGTACCTAGTAAGGATAAGTGACAGGTAGAATCACTAAGTTCAGCTTTTTAGATTTTTATTATTGCAATATTTCTAGTGCACTATACTCTTTATTACAGAATGAGTGTTTAATTTCCTAACTTGCTTATTTCACACCACAATTCAACAAAACACCTGAGGGAAAAACCCTTAGACTTGGCAAGGATTATCATCAGTAAAGCCAAGAATAAATTTGCTATATTGGCACCTCATTACTTGGAAATAAAACTGAGTATATTTCACTTTAAGGTTTTGCAGTATCTTGCTAGGTAATACATGTGGGAATCTTCTGTTATGCCGAATGTTAATGATAATTATTTTTCCTAGCATTTTCAAAATTAATTTCCAGTAAATTCCATTCATTACCTCCTTCTAACCCTCACTAATTGTTTTGCCGTGGAGAAAAAGCAACACAGATGACAGATTGACGTTTGAGTTTTAGAAGCATATGAAGATTTATATTCGGGATTTTATGATTGTCAATAATTTGTTCTTCCAATCAATATATATTTAACTTCCACTTATGACATAATTACTGCCTTAAGGCTATTTGGGAGATATAATTTTGTAAGTCAGGCTGATAGACAACTTCTAGGAGCTGTCATCTTAGATGACATCAAGCCATGTTCTTGAATTAGAAAAGACAATTGAATAATAAAAGATATTTTAGGAATTTAGAGAAGGTTTGGGGAAACCTTTTCCACTTCAGAGGACTAAAAGACATTGAAAATATGGAGATGGAAGTTGGTTTTCCAACATATGTATGGTTATACTAAATAGAGATGAATTGGGAAGACAGTCCACAATTTCAGGAAGATGACTTGTAGGGGAAACATCAGAAAAGGGTAGAGTATTTCTAGGACACTATAAGCAGTACACTAGGGCTAAAGAAGAGTAAGTTTAGGAAAGCAGGGATAAATAGACTGAAATACAGATTGGTTTCTTAGGTAGCATTAAGAAATGCCCATCAAACGCTTTTGATCAGGGAAATAGTACAGTCACTGATGTTCTGTCAAGTAAAGTACTTTTCATTCAGCGGCAGAATAACTAAAGTAGAGACATATCATGAGAGTAAAAAAAGATCATTATTAGGAAAAGAATATTTTATATTTGGCTCAATATTGTCCTGTTCTTAATCATATATTGAGGGAAAACTATGACTTAAATACAAATATAAAGTTTCTATGGGAAAATGTCTTTTGAATTTGAAATTCACATGCAAATGATTAAAAAGCCCTTACATTTGTGCATCCAGTTATCACAACCCAGATTTTCTTATTTATACGTGGACACATTGACACAATTTTCTTCCTGCTGAATATACATGGTTATTACCTTCTAAAGTATACTTTTATATTATTTTCACTTTAGAAGGTACAATACAACATATCTTTTTATGTATAATAATTTTATTATGCATCAGATGTACATATTCTCTCTCAGTATCTAATA
>NW_012147853.1:1084831-1087136 GCF_000956105.1 Propithecus coquereli
TTGCAAAATATTATATATTCACTTCTGCCTTTGACTTTAAAAGACAAATATCACATTATTCTATAAATAGTTTAAATGTGATCTATATAACATTTTTAAGAATTTTAAGGCTTTATGAAAACTCAGATGTTCATCAAAATTTTTAAATTTTAATTCAGCATAGATGATAAGGAAAACTGGAAATCTTATTTTGATGTATAAATCCAACGTATATAGTTTATCTCTCACATCTAAATAGATTTCATCATGTATGCTATTTGTTATGTTTATTTTACTTAGTATGTTACTCTATCAGCTTAACATGATTTATTTACTGTGTTTATGTAACCAAGATACTTATAATACTAGACCAATCATTCTCTCTAATGTCAAAGGTAATATACCAGTGAATAGACTCTGTGATTCACTTTTAATTTGATACCTAGCCATGTATTCAATAATTTATCATTTCATATTCACTTACACTTTATTAACTAATCGTTAGTTTTTATAAAGGTGGAATTCCTCCCCCTCTTACATACCTGAAGTATAATAACAAAGATATACTTATTGCAAATGAAGGTCAGTTACATGACATAAGTACCTGTGCAGGAAGCCTGACTGAGTAAATTTATATCAAAAAATAATTTATCTAATCCTTTGTATGCATTTCAATTTTCTTTGTAAAATGAAAAAGATGATATTATAAACACACACAAAACACAATATACTTACACAACTCTAGCACAACTCAATTATAATATTAAAGAGGTTATAGCCCCCATTATCTTTACCGCAGCAAACTGGTTATTATTATACAGGCAATGTCCAATTCTATGGATAATTTCTACATGCATTGGGCAAAGAAGGAGAAAAGAATTATATTCTTTGGAATAGGTTTCTGTTCTAGGAGGACAGCACATAAACAACTAAAGAGGGCCAATTAAGAAATTATCATACGAATAGAAGGGTGAGAAGAGTGGTGCAACTTAATGGTAGAAAAAGAGAGCTATGAACAGTTAGCCTTGCCATTTCTCCTCTTGTAGCACAAGCTAATGATCACGAAAGAAGACACACAGAGTTTTAGTGAAGTAAGTCAATAGAGTTAATTTGCCAAAATATAAAATCTGGCTTCAACTTTTGTGATATTAGTGACCTTGAAAAATTTCTTTAGTTTCTATTAGTCCACCTCTAGGTCCCACATTTTGAAAATGGAGAAAATAAAAGTGATTTATCTCTAGGACTGTTGTGATGACTATGTAATTGACTGCTACTATATATAAATAGCACAGTGACAGGTGACAAAGCAAAAATTTCCCTGGACAAAATTAAATAGGCAAGGAAGATTTTCTTAAAGTCTATCACGATAGAGGAAAGATGCCAGAATGGAGTCTGAACTTAACTCCAATGAAACAAATGGTGGAATATTTTTAAGGGCCTGAATGGGAGGGATTATAGACCATCTGCATTTGCTAATTGTCTTTACCCAGTGGAAAAGTAAACTTTCTTTCATCATCTTAACTGGGAGCAGTTTTTACAGCTTGGAACAAGGAATTCCATGAAGTTACGCACTTTCTGTCCACAGAGAGTGGGAAATAGGGGTGTTAATTTCCATGATGATTACATTTCAAAGGGATAATTGACAGGTCCTTGAGAAAGACAGGCCTGGGTTGTAAAATTGGCAAAAGGAATTTAAAAGATTTCTATCACAAAGGGGCAGAGAAAGCATTTACAAGTTTTCTACAGTAAATAAGGGGAGGGTAGGGACCTCATTGGTTAGGCCATCTGGATTACAGAAGGGCTAGGGTGAGAGAGAGGTCAGGGCAGAAAGAAGCCTGTCTAAATCTTGTTCACAGGTAATTAATAGAGACTTAGAATACATAGATTATTGTTACTGATACTGTTAACAAAAGACCATGAGCTCTGCAGAGAAAAGGAAAGCTTTATTTTCTATTTTTTAAAAAATCTGCAAGTTGGGGAGATGAGAGGCAGCTTCAGTTGTAAAAGGAAAGCATGCTCCAGAGAACAAGGGGGTCTGACTTAAATAGGAAAAGTTCCTTCCCAACCATCAAGCTGATCTGTATATGCAAATGAAGACTCAAACTCATTTAGTCCTGATTGGTTGAAAATAGCTGGTCTCTCAATTCCCTTCACAATAGCAATAAAGAAAATAAAGTACCTAGGAATATATTTAACTAAGGAGGTAAGAGACCTTTACAGGGACAACTATGAAATATTGAAGAAGGAAATAGCAGAGGACCTAAACAGGTGGAAAACCATACCATGCTCGTGGGTTGGCAGAATCAACATTGTTAAAATGTCTATA
>NW_012147853.1:1087495-1089651 GCF_000956105.1 Propithecus coquereli
CATTTTATTCCATAAATAATTTATCAGCAGCAATGCATTTTATTAATTGAATTTTTACAAGGCAATATACTATAGTTTCATTGTGGAAAATTTGGAAGGAAAACCTAAGCAAAAAGAAGAAATTAAAATATCCCTAAACTTAACATTTAGATGTGTCCACTATTGAAATTTGGTTTATCGCCAACTCATATATATATGTTTATTTTGAAAATAACTCCACAAATATAAAGAGTAGAAAATAAAGCCCCAAGATCTTGGGTGTCACATATTGCCAAACATCAGAGCAGGAGAGAGATTTGCTGCACAATCGAGGAAAAGAACTGGGAACTTTTTGTGTCATCTGGAGTGGGGAGTGGTGAGTATACAGAGGAAATAAGAAAGAGAAGTTCTTAGTGAGATTTTAATGTTGGTCTCAGTGAAAATGAAAAACTTTCTTTAATATGTAAGGGTTAACATCACTAATTATGGAAAATTATTCCTCTACATTACTACACTCCCCTTCGATATTGGATATTCTCCAATGTACTTGCTTGGTTATATGCCAGAACAAGTCTACTTTAGCATGTCTTGTTGGCCAAATCCTACAACTTCTCAGATGGCTACTTCTGGACATACTTGTTTTCTGGTAATAACCCTATTCCAGCCTCAGTTGGGACATTTGCCTCTCAGAATTCCAGATGGCACAACTGAAAATAATAGTGATTGTTAACAAGATAATTGAAAATTAGAGAAAAATTAAAAATTATGAGAAAGAAAATAGAGTTATTTACATCTGCCTATATTTATAGGCCCTGAAACCTAATAGGACTTTAGAGTACTTCTGTAATTAGAATATTTCAGGTTTTTTAGTGCCTATCACAACCTCTCTGTATTGAATTGTCTTGGCAGTATAATACCTCAGAGCTAGGCCCTATGAAAATGTCCTGGAAAAAAATGTATATTTGCTTGTCCCAGAATACTTGCCAATGTAAACACACATTTCCTTTAGGGGCAACTCACAACAGCATTTTTTTTTTATCTCCATCAACTACAAGAGATAATCAAGATAATGCTAGAATAGTTTTCCTAGTTACTCATATAGTCAATCTTAAATAGACTGAGGTATCAGACACAGTCAATTTAGTTAGTTCAGACAATACTGGAAATGCCAATCTACTGCCTCATTGTATTTTCTCCAATATGACAAGTAGAGAAAAACCAGGCCCATGTCTCCCTTCTACTGTAGGACAGCTTCAGCCTCAGAACTTTTGTAAAGAAAGACTGACAAAAATATTAGCATGATCACACTCACACAGGTTCATGACACACACACACATCTAAGAACCAACACGAATTTCTAAGCAAAAGCCATGTAAAGGAAATAGAGAATGAGAGATAAAACTCCACATTTGCAAAGTCACAGTTTTGCTTATATATACAATATGTTTTATTAAAGAGAAGATACAAAACATATCCATTGGTGGCTTTTTTACACACAGTTAAGAATTCATACAGATGTGTATGGAGGAATTTGCATTATATTTTCATGATCAAGAAGATTCATTTTCAAGGTAGGCAAAATGTTTTTCCTAAACATAGAAAAAAGTGATAAAATTTATGTATATAAATTCAATGGTTTTTTGTTTGTTTTTTTACTACCAAAAATCAGGATGCAAAGATTTCCTTACTGTTCAATATTTTACCTTCAAAAATATTTTACCATAATATATTTAATGAATGCAGGGCACATAAGCCCTTTTATTCAGCATTGTCATTGCCTTTTGCATCCAGTTTAAACATTATGAACAACTTCTTAATTTGTCCCAGTGATGCAAAAATCAATTCTAAGTTAAGTCCCTAGCCTTAAATTTGTTCTTTGTTGAATGATTGGAAGGAATTAAGTGCTCTGGCTGAAGCTATCTTGCTGGTAGTGAAGCTTTATGTGTTGCAGCAGGAGCTTTACAGCGCTGGAGCCTCCATTTTTCTCCTGAAGTGATAATTTCCTTTGGAGGGTAAGTCAACATCCAAGGTAAATGCCAAGGGGTGAACTGAATACAAATGATGCTACTAAGATAAAGATTACCCACCCATATCCGGGCAAGCACAAGACCCAGTAATCAGAGCTTGATTCCTGATATTCATACCCTGAAGCAATATGCAGATACAGTGTCATAGAC
>NW_012147853.1:1095141-1101028 GCF_000956105.1 Propithecus coquereli
GAAAATAGCTGGTCTCCATTGGGTAGTTTCTAAACTGAAAACCAGAAGTCTCTGTTAAATGCCCCTATAAAGTGGCTGCTAGGAATTTTCCCTGCCAAGATGTCTCAGGTCCTGTTAGAGGAAGCATCTTAGCTTGAAGGCTCAAACAGGGTGTTTATCTGGAGTTGCCCTCTCTAGGAACAAAGGAGCAAGTGATCTCTCTTCTCTCTCACCATGGCCACTGATTTCTTATTTACAGTTTCATTTCACATTACTATCTTTATAGATATTGTTGATATTTATACTATTATCAGTCATAAGGAAATCAGGCATTTATATGGCATTTTATGGAACATAAATTGCTTTATGTGATTTGTTTCCATCTTTATACTGAGGTCTTTTAGTAGAAAGTCTCTTTCTTCACTATGTTAATGAAAGTTCTAAATTTTAGGATCCTTGAAAATGCAGCTCAAGTGCTTCTATGTACTAAATTGTGTCCCCCAAAATTCATATGTTGAAGCCCTAGATCCCAATGTCATGGGGTTTGGAGATGGGGTCCTTGGGAGGTAATTTGGTTTAAACGAAGTCATGGGGGCAAGGAGTTTGTTTTTCTGATAGGATTAATGCCCCTAGAAGAAGAGACACTGAAGTGTTTGCTTGTTTTTTCTCTCTCTGTGCCATGTGAGGACATAGCAAGAAGGTGACAGTCTGTTAGCCAGGAAGAGAGCCAACACCAGCATCAACCATGATTGTGATCTTTAACTTCCTCCAGCCTTCAGAACAGTGAGAAAATAAATTTCTGTTGTTTATGCCATAGAGCCTATGATATTTTGTTATGGTAACCTAAGCAGACTAATACAACTACCAATTCCTGCAAAGCCTTTCCAATCTCCTCAAATGTAAACAAAATAACATTAATGCTATTAATGGCATTGTTATAAGAATCTGAAAACAATGATAAATACTAGCACTTACTAAGTGCTTACTGTGTATTCAGCACTGTTTTAAGCTCTTTACATGCACTTCTCATTTAATCCTCACAAGTCTGTGTGATGAGTATTCTTATTATCTTCAACATGCAAATGCAGAAACTGAGGTGTAAAGTGGTTAATGTACTATACAGAACATTCTCTTTCCTATGAATTTTCATATGCAAATTCCCTTGCACTATTATTATTATGGACATACGTTTGCTACCCACTTGGACTTTAAGCTACTAGAAGCTTGTCTCCAGTTATGATTTATTTTGGATATTTTTAATAGTTGCCCATAAGCATGGGATGGAAGCATGAATCTCAAATCAAAATGTCTTAAGATGACTCAGATAGTCTAGTAGTGGAGGAGAATTAGGACTGAGAGAACTGTCATGTAAGGGCATACAGCGCAATAAAAAAATGTCACCTGGGCAGTGTTCTTGCCCTTGATAGGGTTGTCAAATTATATGTGTTATGGCTCCACTTATTTGAAATTCTCTTGCAACTATTAGAATAACAGAAAGAACCATGGATCCAATCAAAGCAAAGCAAAGTGTACAAATTATTTAAAGGCTCTTTGTAATGATTCATTTTCAGATATGGCATTAAAGTGTAAAGGCCTCAGAAATAATCAAATGAAAATGACACATTATTCGGTTAATAAGTAATAAAAATACAATGAGAAAATGAACTTTAAAATATCCCTGAGAAAGGGAAGTGAGGGGAATCTATTCATACAATAAATATGCAGAATTATTAAAAGAAGATGAAAGATTAATGATTGTCAATTTAAGAAGAAAGCTAACAATGGTATATGTATTTACATCTTTAAAACTTCAATATCAATATGACTGAATGACACATAGGAAACATTTTAACTAAGCAATACAGTGTGCATTATCCAGTAGAATGACTAAAATTAAACAAGCCATGGTTTTCAATGGTGTGGAGCAACTGAGGCTTCCAGATTGCCGGTGGATGTGTAAATTGAACAAAAACTATGGAAAGGATTTATCATATCCTATGGAAGCTGAATAAAAACATACTCCATAACAGGTATACATATAATAGAAAAGAAAGCATCTATTCACTTAAAATATGTACAGTAATATTCATATCAACAATATTTATATTAGCCAAAAATGGGAAACAATCTAAAAGCATATCCATGTAAAATAGTTAAATATTTTATCGCATTCATCAAAATAAAGTTTGACAGGTCTGTAATCAAACATTGTAGTCATTAGCCACAGGTGGCTATTTAAATTTAAAATAATTAAAATTAAATAAAATTAAAACCTAAGTTGCCCAGTAGAACTAGCCACATTTCAAGTGCTCAATAGGTATAAGAAGCTAGCTGCTAACACATTGGATAGTATATCATAGATGTTTATTATTGCAAAGAATCCTATTGAATAGTGTTACACAGCAAACAAAATGAAAGCATTGCTATGTTCTTTCAAAAACACAAAAATGATGAGCTAAAACATTTACATCAAAAATGCATACTGTGTGATTATATTTATATTCAGAATACATAATATAGAGTTCTATTACAAAAAGACAAAACTGACATATAGTGTTAGAAGCGAGGGTACGGTTTATCTTTGAGATTAGATGTTGTCCAGGAGAGACACGAGGAAGATTTTGGGGTAATGTTAATAACCCAACATCATAAAATTTACCATCTAAACCATTTTTTTGTTTACATATCTTTTTTATTTCAAGTACATTCAAACGTGAGACAGATCTCCAGATTTTTTTCATTTTGCTTGTCTGAAACTCTATAGACATTAAACAATTCTCCTTTTCTCCCTCACCCCAGCCCCTGGTAATAATTCTACATTTTGTTTCTATTAACTCGACTGCTTTAGATACCTTATATAAATGAAATAATATAGCATTTGTCTTTTTGTGTCTAGTTTATTTCACTCAGCATAATGTCCTCCAGGTTCATACATGTTGTAGCCTGTGAAATAATTTTCATTTTTAATGTTGTGTAGTTTCCCATTGTATGTATATATTACATTTTGTTTATCCATTCATCTTTAGGACATTTGAGTTGCTTCTACTTCTTGACTATTTTGAAGAGTGCTGCAATGAACATGGATGTGAAGATACATACCTCTTCAAGACCCTGCTTTCAACATTTTCGAATAAACAGCAAGAAGTGAATTGCTGGATCACACAGCAGTTCTATTTTTAATTTTTGGAGGAACTTCCATACTTGTGTTTGCATCATTTTAAAATACTACCAGAATTGCAAAAGAGTTCCAATTTCTCCACATCTTCCCCAACACTTAGTAGGTGTATATCCAATGGTTTGTTGCAAAGGTCATCAGTTTTCCATGCAATCACTCTGCACTTTGCACTTCTGTAAACTATCAACTGACCACATATACTAGGTCCTAAAACTTATTTTATTAAGTGTTTCCTAGTAAAAGATCATAGTGTCTTCCAAATGCCATCACATTATAAATGCAATTTACTTTCAAATATATAGAGATAGGGTATGTAGGTAGGTAATTAGGTAGCTAGGTAGGCAGAGTGACAGATAGTACATAAAGATAAAGACAGGCAGTAAATGGGAAAAACAGATGGTGAGTTTAGGTGAAGGGAATACAGATGTTTATTGTACTTCTACTTTTTCTTTTCTTTTTTTTTCCTTTTTTTTTGGGGGGGGGGAAGTCTTGCTCTGTACCCCAGGTGAGTACAGTGGTGTTATTGTAGCTCACTGCAACCTCAAACTCCTTTGCTCAAGCAACCTTCCTGCCTCAGCCTCCCAAGTAGCTACAGCTTTGCTACACCACGTCCAGCTAATTTTTCCATTTTTTGTAGAGACAGGGTCTCACTCTTGCTCAGGCTGGTCTCCAACTCCTGGCCTCAAGCTATCCTCCTGCCTTGGCCTCCAAAAGTGCTAGAATTACAGGCATGAGCCACCATGTCTGACTTGTTAGTTTTTCACATGTTCAAATTTTGTCATGTGAGTTCAATAATGAGAAAAGTGAACCTAAAACAAAAATTAAAAAAAAACACTTCAGTGATTTCCCATGTAACAATCACTTCTCTTTACAAAAAGAAGAAATAAAACTAATTTTGTAAGAAATAATTAAATGTGGTTTATAAACTTATTATTTTAAAATGTTTGGAATTGGCATGGGAAGAGCACATTTAAAAAACATGTTTGGATTATATATTCGAATAAACATTTATTAATGTTGATTAAATATGTACAAATTTCATGTCACAACTAATATTTACACAGACTTCAGTGTAACATTTGATTTTTAAAGGACTAATATTTGTGTATGCTGTTTTTCTGAGAAGAGGCTATTTATTATGTATCAGTTTTTTTAACAGGAAAAATAATTTTAAAGCATTTTAGCTATTATTTGTGCTCATACAAGATACATTAAATCTACATTCTAGTATTTTCTTTTTACAAAATAACATCAACATTGCAAATAGACTGTTGCTATTAAATGAATTCTACATTCATTAGAACAGCAAAGCCAGTCTAAAAATTGTTTTATAAAAGCAGCTGGATTCTCTTTTCTTATACCAAGGTTATATATTATACCAGGGTTAAAAATAAATTGTTTTCTAGTTCCCTGTAGATTCTCAAAGAATTTAAAGAATGGCCTGAATTTTAATGAGCTCCAAATTTGGCTTATGTGTGTATGCAAATAACAAACTATGTTTGCCTTTTTGATACCAGGTTTTTCTGTCTGTATAAAGGCAGCATCCATGTAGTGTGTTGCTATTAAAATTAGAAAGAATAACAATCATCATTGTGTTGTTGTATCAGAGAAGTGTGATATTCTCTATATGGAAAATCTACTATCCAAATTTATCAAAACTCTCATTTTTTTTAAGTTGCCAAAGCTGTGTGCTGAATAACAGGCAGTTATAAGGGATTTCTAAAATTGAGTTATTGTTACAAAAAAATCCTAAGGACATATGAAATATAAAATAATAAGCTAATTTATTTGTTACTTCATTAAAAATACTGACTAGGGTTTATCTAGTAATCAGAATATCTATATCTGAACACTTGGATAGTCAAATGTTCAAAATGATAATGTCGCTGTTACAACAAATCCTATTGATTTTTTATACAAATTATTTCGGCAAATTGAACATTTAACCTCTTTTGTTAATACCAGAGTTGTCATGAGCACACAATAAATGATCATTCTGCTCATGAAAAACATGAAAATCCAAAAAAAAAATTATTACAAAATGAATGAGCAGAACAATTTGGCAAAATAATGTTTTTACATAGTTGGATACTGTCCTATATCTGAATCTTACACAAGCGTTGAAAATATAGCTTTATCCAGTGGCAAATTTGTGTTTTCAAGAATGGAATTAATATGGATTTGACAAAAATAATTATACTATATATAAGAAAGGAGAGAAAAAGAACTATAACTAAAAATGCCAAGTACAGACACAGTAATTATAGCTAGCATACATTTTGTAATGATGTCTTTAATATTCTCGACAAGTTTAAGGCATTCTTATATTTTGAAAGATTACACTTTAAGGTCTGATGATTATTAATACATATAAGAAGAATAGAATAAGTTGGAACTTTTTTAAAATTTAAATTTTTATTTATGTATAACATGTATTTAGAAAATATTCAGCAATAAATCACTTTAGAGAATAAACAAATTTATAGACCATGTTACTTGAATGTGCTTTTTGAAAGCTTTTGGCACAGTCATACCAGTATGTAATTAAAATCACAAAAGCACTGTCATACAGTCTTAAAATATATTACAAATTTCAAGTTATGGAGTAGAAATTATCTGGCCTTTGATTTTTTTTTATTTCAGCATATTATGGGGTACAGATGTTTAGGTTACATGTGTCGCCCTTGGTTCCCCTCCCCCCAAGTCCGTGTTTGAAATATGTCCATCCTTCGG
>NW_012147853.1:1103608-1106951 GCF_000956105.1 Propithecus coquereli
CAAGTAATAAGTCATTAGCAAAAAAAAAATAAAGTGAGAAATGCACATTAAAATGATATATAACATAACATATTTAAGAATATATTCCAATATTAAACATCAAATTTCAACAATGCTAAAACCGCAATTACTTTTGCACCAACCAATAGCTAATATTTGAGGCTTTTTATGTGATCTAGTTTTTAGAGTTAAAAGTGAAATGTTAGCTTTTATATTTTGCTTTATTCATTACTAAATATACTCTAGATATAAATATACATGGATTTTGAATTCTGACAATACCTAAGGTTTGGATACTAGTTGCCTTAAAGGCATAATTTATTTCTTAAACTATTTTTATTAGCTTAGACTGGATCAACTTGGACTTATCTGAGCAAGTAGTAATTATGAACCTTTTGAAATAAATTTGTAGGTTGTGATTAAGTAAATACATTTCCATAAAAAGTGAATTTGTGTTGTTATAATGAAATGAAATCAAATACATTTTACTCTGAGTTCTTGAAATGCCTTTTCCCATTAAAATTTTACTTCATATTAATGTCAAAAACATCAATAGCTTTCTTTATTCTGGTTTATTTTCCTCCCACCATTGTATCATCACAAAAACTTTTGTAATATACTTTTCAGTTGAATCTACCATCTTGGAGAGATTAAATCAATGTACAACTCTTTTATATATTTAGCTTCATCAAAATATAAACATTTGACAGAATTGTGATTAATGTACATCTTTCGAGAACATCTTACTAGCCATATTATAAATTGATAACATTATTTGTTATTATAGTTTAGTATAGATAAAGCTGCCAGTATAATTTAATTATCCTGTCAAATGGTGTTGAATTAGTTTAGGAAAGAAGTATATGAGTTGCAATATTTCTCTGAAGTATTTTATAGTTGTAGTAACATATTCATTTCATAACTCATCATGTATTTATGTAGTGTAAGTAGTATTGATTGTTAAAGAAAAATTGAATATTGATGAGTATTACCTTGCCACAGCATACGTTGTTAAAATTTCAAATTGATAACCAGTAATAAACTAGATAAAAAATAATGGTATTGTCTTGACTATATGTCATAGGAGTGTTTAATGGCTGAATATTATTATAATTGGAAAAAACCACATTAGTCATCTGGAACATGTAAAGCAGATTAGCTTTTATTTAAAAATAACAATTATAAAACTAAAGAAATATTTAATGAAGTAGCTCTCAATGTGTCTGTCATTAACGATTAGTGCAGTGAATTTAATACCTTTTTTGCCACAACTCAAAGAAAAAAATATATTTTACTTCTATCTAGGCCTATACATTAAAATATAATTGAAACCCTTTCACCATATAGTACTATATTTAGCTTTCTTATGTAATGTATACCCTGTTTAATTTTTATTTTTTCTCCTTTATTGTACTTCATGATAAAGAAATGCTATTTGGATGCACTGTTTTAATCCATTTGTTCTGCCATAACAAAATACCACAGACTTGGTAATTTATGAAGAACAGAAAGTTATTTTTCACAGTTTTGGAGCTGGAAAGTCCAAAATCAAGGCAGCAGTAGTTTCATAGGCTGTCCAGCCGGTGAGAGCATGGAGGAGGGGATGGGTAAATCTACACCTAATGGATGCGGTGTGTGCTGTATGGAGGATGGGCACACTTGTCAGGCAGTGCAAGAGCAATTTATGGAACCAAAGCATTTGTACCCCCATAATACTCTAAAATAAAGCAAAAAGAGTGTGTCACCTGAAATGTTTTTCTTTTCCCCCTTCTGCTATGTCTATAGGAATAAAATAAATCTCACATCACCCATCCAGGCTCCTGCCTAACCTTCACCACAGCAATATCAAGAAGAGAACTTGAAAGCAGTTATTTGAAAACCTAAACAGAGGGAGTAATTTTAGGAACCTTTCCCACCTGGGGCAGAATTACTATTTAATCACAATACTTTTTCTGAAGTCTCAGACAGCTTTAGTTTGAAGCTACTAAAACAGTCAATAAAAGTTGATATACAAAAGCAATACTGTCTGATATTTCTGGTAACTGTTTTTCTAATAACAGGGTTATAGCCCCAATATTTATTCAATTTTCCCCTGCATATATCTTTTCACACTTCAATAATTTATTACTACCACTAGCTTGTACATAATAGATTCATTTACATGTTGCCAATAAAATAATTTTTATGATCATCTGCCCTATATGAAAATGTAGTTGACAAAGCATGGAAGTGAAGTCTGATAACTTGTATTTAAATTTTACTCCCTAAAATTCTTGTTACCCTCCCACTTTACTTACATGTCCATAGCTTCAATTTCATTTATAAAATGTCTATTTTTTCATGCATAATACATTCATTTAATTAATATCTATTAGGTGTCTCCTATGTCACAAGAATGTTTTTAGGGGATATACAGCGATGAACAAAGTTGTTGCCCTCATGAACTTATATTATAGTGAGTGAAAAGGCAACCAACAAATATTATTATGACAGCTAGTGACATTTTCTCTTTGAAGAAAAAACTGTGTAGTAAAATGATAGAGACATTGTAAATTGCATGAATATTTCTAATCTAGAGTCAAAGTCAAATATTTTGAAATTTCTCAATTGCTCATATTTTCTAACTCATATAGAAATAGATTGTATTCATTTTATCTGTTAAGGTATAGAATTCTTTATTGTGTTCTCTTTCTATCTATACCAGCTTAGGTAAGTTTAGATACTTATCGCTCTATGCTTTAGACTTGGCTGGAAGAGAGGGTTGGTGGGAATTTGTAAACTGAACTTTTAAAAACTATCTAATGGGTATCAATCAATATAATAAGGAATTTAAATTATTTTTGAGGTTTCTCATCAAAATGGCTACTTTTCAGGATTGATATGGCTATTAGCTATTAACTATAGTAATGTTGGTTCTTAGGGTACTGATTCAATTATTTTCCCATTTAAAAATGAGAAAACCAAGAAGCAAAAAAAGAATATTATTAATGAGTATAGAAGCTCAGATTGGATTCACAATTTGTGTAACTCCAAAGCTTTGCAATACACCACAACACCACATAACACTAAAAAATCACTTCTTTTTTTTTGAAAGAAATTGATAATATGTTTTAATATAAATCTCTGAAACAGCAGACATTTATTAATGTCTTTTATGTGTCAAGCACTGTGCTTAGTAGGTGTTCTACTTTTTTTCAGCATATTATGGGGGTACAGATGTTTGGGTTACATATGTTGCCCTTGCCCCACCTCCCCCCCCAAGTCCGAGCTTCAAGGTGTCCATCCCTCTGATGGTGCGCATCGCACTCTTCGCGTATGAATATACCCATCCCCTCCCCCACTT
>NW_012147853.1:1108008-1109374 GCF_000956105.1 Propithecus coquereli
CAGAGAGGCACTTTTGTTACAACTGATGAACTTACATCAACACATTATAATTCAAAGTCCAAAGTTTACATCAGAGTTCACTCTTGCTGTTTTACAGTCCATGAGTTTTGACAAATGTATGATGACATTTGTGTACCATTCTAGTATCATGTAATTGTTTCACTACCCTGGAAATCCTCTGTACTCTGACTATTCCTCTTTTCTTGTCCCCAGCCCCTGGCAACCATTGATATTTTTACTGCCTCCAACCATGAATTTTAAATCATTATAACTAGGCTCAAACATGTCTTTATTAATCAAAATAGGAATCATTACAATCAACACATTTTGCCAACAAGAAATAAGTTTGTTTATTCCTGTAGCATAAAATTCCATGCTTTAGGATTCAACAAACTCTTGCAATGCATTTTCAGAAAACTACTGGTGGTGGAAGCGTTTTCCCTGCAAAAAGTTGTTGAGATGCTTGAAGAAGTGGTAGTCGGTTGGCTAGAGGTCAGGTGAATATGGTGGTTGAGGCAAAACTTTGTAACCCAACTTGTTCAACTTTTTAAGCCTTGGTTGTGCAACGGGCGTTGTCATGGAGAATTGGGCCCTTTCTGTTGACCAATGCCGGATTTGCTGAGCATACTTCTCAGATGAAATGGTTTCACTGGGATTAAGAAAGCTATAGTGGATCAGACCAGCATCAGAACACCAAAGAGTGACCACGACTTTTTTTGGTGTAAGTTTGACTTTGGGAAGTGCTTTGGAGTTTTTTGTTGGTCCAACCACTGAGTTGGTCATCTCTCATTGTCGTATAAAATCCACTTTTTGTCACACATCACAATCTGATAGAGAAATGGTTCTTTGTTGTTGCATACAAGAAAAAAAGATGATACTTCAAAATGATGATTTTTTTTGATTTTCGGTCAGCTCTTGAGGCACCCACTTATAAAACTTTTCACCTTTCCAATTTGTTTCAAATGCCAAACTACTGTGGTATTGTCGATGCTGAGATCTTTGGCAACTTCTCCTGTAGTCGTAAGAGGATCAGCTTTGATGATTGCTTTCAATTGGTCTTTGTCAACTTCCGATGGCTGGCCACTGTGCTCCTCCTCTTCAAGGCTCTCCTCTCCTTTGCAGAACTTCTTGAACCACCATGCACTGTACGTTTGTTAGCAGTTTCTGGGCCAAATGTGTTGCCTTTGTTTCCAGTTGTCTCTGTTGCTTTACGACCCAATTTGAACTAGAATAAGAAAATCGCTTATCCCAAGAATGGATAAACAAGCACCACATGTACTCACAATCAAATTGGTATTAATTGATCAACACATAAGTGCACATATAAGAATAACATCTATTGGATGTCGGGCACGGGGGGAGGGGG
>NW_012147853.1:1109424-1109675 GCF_000956105.1 Propithecus coquereli
TCTCACTGGAGATAAGTGATATCTCATTGTGGTTTTGATTTGCATTTCCCTGATAATTAGATATGTTGAGCATTTTTTCATATGTTTTTTGGCCATTATTCTGTCTTCGTTTAAAAAGTTTCTGTTCATGTCCTTTGCCTCTTTTTGATAGGGTTCTTTCATTTTTTTCTTGTTGATTTTCCTCAGTTCTAAGTAGATTCTAGTTATCAGCCATTTATCGGAATTGTAGCATGCAAAAATTTTCTCCCATT
>NW_012147853.1:1118222-1123701 GCF_000956105.1 Propithecus coquereli
GTTTGATTTTTCTTTAATATTTCAATTTCTTTAGTGAATTTTTCTTCCAAGTCCTGGATTTTTTTTGGTGGTTTCTTTGTGTTGGTCACCCATTTTTTCTTTTATGTCATTGCGTTTTCTTACAATCCATGTTTTAAATTCCTCTTTTGTCAGTTAAGTGTTCTGAGTTTGGCTAATATCCATTGCTGGGGAGGTGTTGTTCCTCTTTGGGGGTTTGCTTTCCGTTTTATTTTTCATACTTCCAGAGTTCTTTCATCGGTTCCTTCCCATCTGGATCAGTTGTTGCTTCTTGCCTTCAGATTTTTGTTTGGATAATGACATGCCCTGTTTAGTTCCTGAGCCAGTAAGTCGTGTTTGTTGGTGAGATTTGACCACACCCTTTATGATGAATCAGGAGATGCAGTAAAATGGTGTGCAGAATGACCGCCCTGTTTGTAGGTGGCACTTTCTGGGAGGAGTGAGCTGCAGTGCTGGTTTTGGGTCCTGTAGCCAGCTCTTGTTCCTCTGGAGAGGCCCTCTTGTGCCTCGGGTGGTGGGTCTGGCCCTGGGACTTCCACGTGTGTCCTTATTCTCCACCTCAGTGGGGGCAGGACCGGAAGTCAGTCTGGGCGTGGCTGGGTTGGGTAAGCCTGCCCTCATTCTCCACAACTGCTGTTATCAGGGATCAAAGTTCTGTTCTTTGCTTCTGTGCAAAGCTGCCGGGAGGGGTTGAAATGGCTCCACTCAGCTGAAAGTCTGAGCTTAGGGGGTGGGACTGTCCAAGACCCGCACTCTGGAGCAGGTTCTGCCCCTCTCTACCCTCCCCCTCTTCGTGGTTTCTCCCAGGTCTCTGCCAGCAAGCGGGACCTCATGCCGATGGATCTCCCCTGGCTGTGACATGGCCTGGGAGGTTCCCTACCCAGGATTGCAGCCTGAGGTAGCTGCATAACTGTCTTTTGGGAGGAGGGTTGCTGCTCAGGCATGCTTATCTGCCCCTGAAGGCATACACTCCTCAGTAGGCTCTTTCACAGATCTCCCTTCTGTGCCCCAGGGCAGTGCGATCCTGGTCTGGGTGTACAGGGTCTGGTCTGCAGACCTATCCCCTGGGCCCTGGAGATCAATACCTGACTCTTCCAGGGGGAAGGTTGCTGGTCTTGAATCCTCTACAGGGTGCCCAAGCTGGATCAATTTCACTCCACCTCGGGATTTTCCCCACTCTCCTGGAGTCACCAGGCAAGCAGCACCTGTTGGAGCTTGCAATCTGAGTATCCATCAGTCTGCTGCAAGGCCCCAAAAGGAAAGGTCCCATTCCTTGGAGATGCCTCCGTGTGATGGCTAAATTGTATCTCTGGGCACCCACAGGTAGGGAAGGGGAGGAGAAAATGGAGCAATATGGCATCTGCCAATAGACTAGGGTCTGCATACAGAGAGGTGCCCTGAGGGAGCTGGCAGCCTGGCGCCATGTCCGCAAGAGGCCATCGCTCACTGGCGGCCATCTCTGGCCTGGTGTGGGCAGGTCTCTCCAACTGCTCAGAAGCCCACCATCTGTCCGAGATGCAAGGAAGTGGAAAGTTATCTGTTCTACCTACCCTTGTCGCTGGTCTCCAAGCCTCTCGGGGACCTTTCTCCTTCCAGTTCTCCTCCGCAATGTCTTTTTGTGGAGTCTCCTGTAGTCACCCTTCCTTCTGACCCTCACCCAATCTATGTTTTTCTGCTAGTTTATTTTTTTCACTTTCTTCTAAAATCTGTCTTTTTTGCAGAGACACTCTGACTGGTGGCTTTTCTCATCTGCCATCTTGGCTCCTCCTCAAGAATCACTTCTTAATCAGGGAGAACACTAGCTATGTTTTTTTATTTCTTATATATATATTGTTTTCTTTTTAAATAATCACAATTTATATCACTGGTGTATGAGGAAAGTGGGCAAGAAAGAGCTTTCTTGGGTGGGCCCTAATATCACTTATGAGGGCTTCACCTCACCCTCATGACCTAATTACCCCACAAAGTCCCTACATCCTAATTCCATCACATTGGACATTAGGATTTCAACATATGCATGTTGGGGGTGGGGGAGCACAAAAATTCAGACCATTGCCATTAGAACCCAAAACTATTATGCATCTCCCCAACTTTCATCATTCTTCATTACATTACACTTGTTTGGGCTGTTTCAACCTCATACCCCAAACCAATGTGTATTGTAGCTTCCATTCTTCAAGGAGGAGCTTGAGTAATTTGCTCTCAACTGCACTAACTCTCAGTAATTAGTTTTTCTTCTGAACACCTGTCATATTCTCCACCAATCACTCCATAAGCTCCAATTCAGAATGTAGCTTTGAATGAAACATTGCACTTCCTCAATTATTACAATTTCTAGTTTCCATTCTAACTGTAAGTTTTATTAAGTTGAGCTTTCAACATATGGACACTAGAAAGTAGATGCCCATTTTTTGTAGTGCAGTGATCCAAATGGGAAAGTTTAGACATTTGCTTTTTTTTTTAATTCCTTTTTTTTACTCCTCTGTACTACACGTGGTATTGAACCGTTTAATTAAACACTTACAACAAACAATCATATAAACTAGTCTTATTAGTTAGTGGTCCTGACATAGAATTCTAATTGTGCTGCTGAGTCTCCTTAAGGAAATCATTTTACTTTACTTTTCTGAGCACCAGCTGTTTCATCTATAAAACGAAAAGGCTGGTATACCATTATCTATCTCTAGTACTGTTTTCCTCATCAAAATAAAAGCTAGTGGATAACTTTAAACTCTTAAATTATGGAGTATATGTAATATATAAATCAATATGGTGCGAGGTTTTAGTGATGCACATCTCAGAAAGGCCAGGCTCTATTCTGGTGTGGTGTGGTCACATAATAAAGACCTCTAAATGTGCAGCACTTCAGTGCAATTATCAATGTGCCCTTCATACTGCTGAAAGTGGGAAGTCACATTCAGTTATCATTAACCACACACACAGATACACACACACACTTACATACACACATTGAAAACAAATATTATCATTTTTTAACTCTTCTTTTTATCTTTATTCGTTTTCAAACCTGGATAATCATAGTTTGTCTTTTCATCATTCTTGGATGTTAAAGGGTATCCCATAAAAAAATAAAGTGGCTAGTTTAGCTCACAATTGCCTGTTTTTCCTCCAGAGAGTCATCAGACTTCAAAGTGCAACAAAAATGCTTCCTTTATCATACTTCCAATTTTGTCATGAGGATAGTAAAATACATGTATTCAAGGGTTATGATTTAATAAAAATAAAATGTTTTACCACTTGACTAATGGTATTATTAAGTGAAACTGGATGTTTTTTGTTTTTTGTCTGATAAGTACATTCAGTGAACAAGTACTACTAGTACAGTTTGGTATGACTGCCCTGACTTTTGCTAAGTTTCTAACAGTTTTATACAATATTGTTTTGTATCATCGGTGAAAACGTCAACAGAAAAAAGGTGACAAATAGCTTCCTATTATTATAAAAATAGTTTAGGAACACCCTTTGACTTTTCCTTCAATTTTAGCCCTGAATGCACAGATTCTATTTCTAATGTAGAAATTCTATTCCAAGTATGTATTTAACGGCAGGGGAAACACCACCAGACCAAAAGGACTTTTCTGTTAATAATATTAAATAAAATATTAAGATGCTTCCCATCTGCTTCAGTCCAGTAAATGCCATGAACAACCCATAAAGATTCTTATAAGTCAAACTACAGGGTTATCTGTTTGGCCCTGTAATCTACTATGGTGACCACACTCATCTTGTCTCTTGTGGCTAAATGTTGCTAGCACTTTAGGATCGAATCATCTCTATTGAACCCAGAAGCCCACTTCACTGGGAGCATCTCCTGCCTCTGTTCTTAGTAGACATAGAGCTCCCTTCATCAATATCTTTCCCAGTGCTTTGGTGAAGGGACAATGGCCACAGTTAGGTGACAAATACAATAAACCAATTCCAAAGTCCAGGTAATCAATCTTAGGAATGTGGTCTATGGTCAGGGAAGAGAATCATCATAATTCCTGACCATATGCAGGTGAAGACTAGCCTCTCAGGGGAAGTAACTCAGTGAGACAGAGGAAATCTGAGTCTCTGAATGACCTCATGATGTAGAGCTGTTTTAGGAGCCTGCTCTCATCATCTCCTTATTATTACATGAGAAAGAAATAAACTATCTTATTTCAGGTTTTGCATTTTGATGTATTGTGGGTTAAAGAGTTGTAGACTCAGTATTGATCGAATACAATGGAAGAACGCTGATATCAAAATTTGAATACTCTGTCTCAATAAATATTTATATTTTTATAATTTATCCATATTCTTAAATATCGTTTGTTTAGGTTTTGGAAAGTTGTTAATTATTTTTCTTATACAATAAAGCCCTACTCTACGGGTTCTAGCTATTCAATCCTATTTTCAAAAGTCCAATATTCTAGCCATTCCACTACTCTAAATAATTGATATAAATTGTTGTACAATTGATTTGCCCTTAGCAAAAGGTTTTCAGGCTGCAATTGATCACTAAGACAGCTGAAATGATCTGCCAAGTTATGCTGCAATATGGTTTGGGGGTTGTATGAAGATAATGGTTTCAGGCTAAATCAATTTCAAGTGCAAGGATAGAAATTATTGGCACTTTGACAAGTAATGCCAAGTTGCAATTTATTCTGCATCCTTTCCTAAAAGTTCTAAATGTTATATAAATAAAATATCTGTTGCATGACATGGTCTATAGAGTTTATGATTAATAGTATATTAACATTAAATTGTAATTTAATTATTTATACACTAAATATTTTATTTTTTTACTCTAACCTTCATAATTCTGCTTACGTTGCTGATATATTTATTCATGAAGAAAATATGTATTAGGTGACTATAGTGTGCCTCTATTTTGTGGGGTTCTTAGGGATACTATATTATATAGATAGATACTAGAAATGCTATATTCAAAATTGTGTTACTAGCTAAAACCCACTCTGATGCTAGAAGTCCCAACTTTCTCTATAACAATTCCTTAAATTTCATTTCATGATATAATCAGAAGCAATAAGCTGCAGTGGTAATAATGCTGGTATTGGAGTAAAAAAAAAACAAAACACCTTGGATTAAAATTATAGCTACAACCCAAAATCATTGACTGAAACTAGGATTATTATTTAACCATTTAAAAAATATTTGGTTTCCTTTCTGTCAAATGGGAATGATGACGCTTAGATAATATGATTGCTATAAGGATTAAAGTACAACATTCCTGATTCTCTACACTCTTCAGACTACTGCTTTGTTGTAAATTCTAACCAAAATTTTGGCAGGCTCATACAATTCTACCTACCCAGAGAGAAGCACATTGATCAAAACTTGAATATATAAAGTAACAAAAGTTCCTATTGTCTTTCTCTACTTTTCTTCTTACTGCTTGTCATTTGAGAGTAGGTGGGCATTAACCAAGAATTAGTCCACATGGGTTGGTTGTAAT
>NW_012147853.1:1126331-1129781 GCF_000956105.1 Propithecus coquereli
TTAATGAGTTTTGAATTATAATTAAACCCAATATGTAGTTAAATAAATTGAAACATATATAATTATGTCTAGAAATTATAATTAAAGTAAGTGGGACAGCCACTCAGAGACTCAAACCTTTCTAATGCTGAATTTCAGAGTCTTAGGCACTCCTTGGTAGTGCGTTTTCCAATATTTGATTATGTCCATGCAAAGACCTAAACCTCACAATGCTTTTTATTGCATTGTTCATACAGGTCCTTCTTTTATTGCATTGTTAATGCTAAATATCCTTCTATGAAAACAATGTCAAATATTACCTCTGCTTTTACTTGTGATATCCCGTTGTCAAAGGAATTCTAGAACCTTAGCATTCCTTCTGTTTAAAGATACTCACAGTTTTAAGGATAAAAATACTGATGATGATTAAAAGTTAACAGTTATTGATCAGTTATTACATGCTAGGGTCTATCCTAAATTGATCCCAATTCAATTTTGAACACTTAAAATTCATATAGGCAGGAAGAATGGCTGAGTAAGAAATGAAGGTTTTCTCTCTGACCACAACACTTTCTTTTACCAAATTTTCCTACATAATTACAACTCATTCTTGAAGTTTCAACTTAGAATTCACTGTCCCAGGTAGATTTTCAGGTCCCTCCATGTCAATGCCTGTCAAGGCAAAGCTATGTACCCCACCTACATGTTCCTTTACATCCCTTATCATAATAGGACACTGTGTTTTATTTTCCTGCAGACTATGAACTCTATAGCACAGTATCTTGTTCACTATTGTATCTTGTTCCTAATAACAGTGCTACAAGTTGAATGAATGAATGAACTAATTATGGAACTAAATTTTCCCTACATACACACCCCCTGATATTCAAACTATAGACAATCTCTAATTTAATTTTGGCAGGTGCTTTTGGTGACCAAAATAGCATTCTCTGAGTCCATCTGTGATTTCGGGCCAGCAGCAGTAAAGAGTTCTTATTTCTACTGACAAAGTCCTACCTCATCATGACACTAAATTTGTATTTCCACTTGCTTGACCAGAGTTGTCTCTAAGTCTTCGAAATGATCACTCCATGTAAAAGAATTGGCTGGAAATAAGGGAGAGTTAACTCCTATAGGAGCAATTCCCAATGAAAAAGGGAGAGATTTCAGTAAATACCTCAGCCTTACACCTGTTTCACAGACCATTCTGAAAGGCTTTCTGTAAACTTCTATGACATCCTGAAGTAATATTTCTCAGTTCTAAATCAGCACCCTTTATAAAAAACTAATATTGGATTTTATTTTTTGTATCTCACTTTCCATGCTGCCTCACTCCTACTTTTTGGAAACAAATACCAATTATCTGTACTCAAGTCCTTGTTTCAAACTGAGACCCTTAGATACTATAAAATTCTGTTAATCACAGGATTAATAGATTATTTTTGGTTTTTCTGTCGATAATCACTTTTGGCCATCCTCTCAAACTTGAAGCCTTACCCTGCTTTCCAATTTGAGATTACCACAGCATCTAACATGGTAGAACAATAATACTAATGCAGCAATGACAAATTCTATTCTCGGGTCTACTCCTCCCACTCTTTGTGCAGTTCCTCTACTGACTTTAAGTTTACACAATGACTACCTCTTTATATCCAATCTCTTCATACCACTGTAGATCTCGACCTGTTCATTATACTATAGCCCTTACTCTAGATATTAGAATGAAATAACTAGGAAATGTTGAGTTGGGCTATTTCTTTATATTGCAACAGAATCTTAGCATATTTTATTGCTATTTAAAGACATCTCATAGCTACAAAGAAAATAAAATTTCTAAGAATATACTTAACCAAGGAGGTGAAAGATCTCTATAAGTAAAACTATGAAACACTGAGGAAAGAAATTGTGAACAAATGAAAAAACATATCATGTTCATGGATTGGCAGAATCAACATTTTTAAAATGTCCATACTACCCAAAGTGATTCACAGATTCAGTGAAACTCACATCAAAATACCAACATTATTTTACATAAATCTAAAAAAATTAATTCTATGCTTTGTTTGGAACTGGAAAAGAGCCCAAATAGCCAAAGCAACGTTAAGCAAAAGGAACAAATCTGAAGGCATTACTTTATCAGACTGTAAGCTATACTATAAGGTTATAGGAACCAAAAAAGCAAGGTGCTGACACAAACATAGAGACACAGACCAATGGAACAAAATAGAAAATCCAGATATAAAACCATCTGCATATTGCCATCTGATCTCTGACAAAGCAGACAACAATATACGCTGGGGAAAAGAAGACCTATTCAATAAATGGCACTAGGAGAATTGGATAGCCACATGTAGAAGACTAAAACAGGATCAATATCTCTCACCACTCCCAAAAATTAATTGAAGATGGATAACTGACTTAAACCTAAGACATGAAACCATAAGAATTCTAGAAGATAATGTTAGAAAAACCCTTCTAGATATTGGCCTACGCAAACAATTTATGAAGGAGACCCCAATGGCAATCAGAGCAACAACAAGAATTACTAAATGGGACTTGATTAAATTAAAAGGCTTCTGTACAGCCAAGGAAAAAAATCAAAAGAGCAAATAGCCTACAGAATGGGAGAATATAATTGCATGCTATACATACAATAAAGGGCTAATTACCAGAATTTACAAAGAACTCAAGCAAATGAGCAAGAAAAAAAATCAAACAATCCCATTAAAAAGTGGGCAAAAGACATGAACAGAACCTTTTTAAAAGAAGATAGACAAATGGGTAATAAACATATGAAAAAGTGTTCAACATCACTAATCATAAGGGAAATGTGAATCAAAACCACAATGAGATATCACCTAACCCTAGTGAGAATGGCTTTTATTAAAAAGTCCCAAAATAATATATGCTGGTGTGGATGTGGAGAGAAAGAAACACTTATACACTGTTGGTGGGACTGCAAACTAGTGCAACCTCTATGTAAAATAGTATGGAGATTCCTCAAAGAACAGAAAGAAGACCTAACATTTGATACAGCAATCCCACTACTGAGTATGCACCCAAAGAAGGGAAGTTGTTTTATCAAAAAGACACCTGCACTTGAAAGTTTCTTGCAAATTCCCTCCTTCTCAATGTTGTGGAATAATTTCTGCAGTATGGGTACCAATTCTTCTGATAAAATTTGGTTATGAAACCATCTGGTCCAGGGTTTTTTTGTTGGAAGATTTTTTATTGCAGTTTCAATTTCATTGCTCATTTTTGGTCTTTTCAGGTCTATTTCTTTCTGATTGAGCCTTGGGGGGTTATGTGTTTCCAGGATTTTGTCTATTTCCTTGATGTTTCTGAGTTTATGTATATAGAAATTTTTATAGTATTCAGAGATGATATTTTGTATTTCTGTGATATCCATTATAATATCTCCTTTTTCATTCTGATTGAGTTTATTTGGGTCCTTTCTTTTCTATTTCTGGT
>NW_012147853.1:1136733-1136967 GCF_000956105.1 Propithecus coquereli
GATGAGAGTTTCTCTTGGGGTTGATTTCTATTTTTATTCCACTGTGATCTGAGAACATGCATGGTATGATATTTATTTTTTTAAATTTTTTGTGACATGCTTTCTGTCCTAGAGTATGGTCAGTCTTAGAGAGTGTCCCATCAGCTGATGAGTAGAATGTGTATTCAGTTGTTTTTGGATAAAATATCCTGTAAATGTCAGTCAAGCCCATTTGTTCTAGAGTTCTGTTTAAGT
>NW_012147853.1:1139133-1141238 GCF_000956105.1 Propithecus coquereli
GGCACGGGGTCTGGTCTGCAGGCCTGACCCCTGTACCCTGGAGATCAATCCCTGACCCTGCCAGGGGGAGGGGCGCTGGTCCCGAGTCACCTACAGGGCACCCAACCTGGATCGATTTCACTCCACCTCGGGATTTGTCCCACTCTCCTGGAGTCCCCAGGCAAGTGGCACCTGGGAGGGCTGGCAGGTAGGGAACTCGTCGTCTGAGTATCCCTCAGTCTGTTGTAGGGCCCCAAAAGGAAAGGTCCCGTTCCTTGGAGATGCCTCCGTGTGATGGCTAAATTATCTTTCTGGGCACGCACGGGTAGGGAGGGGGAAGGAGAGAATTTAGCACTATGGCGTCTGTCGCTAGGCTCGGGTCTGCGCCTGGGGAGGTGCCCTGAAGGGGCTGGGAGCCCTGCGCTGAGCCCGCAAGAGGCCACTGCTCACTGGCAGCAGCCGTCTCTGGGCTGGTGTCGGCAGGTCTCTCCAGCCGCTCAGGAGCCCACCAGCAGTCTGAGATGCAAGGGAGGGGGAAGTTAACCTCTCCACCTACCCTTGTCGCTGGTCTCCAAGCCTCTCGGGACCTTTTTCCTTCCAGTTCTCCTCCACAACATCTTCCCGTGGAGTCTCCTGTAGTTTCAGGCACCCTTCCTTCTGACCCTCACTCGATCTATCTGTGCTATTGTTTTATACAAGCTCTGAGCTTTAGCTTTTGGCTGAGTTTACTCTGGTGGGTGTTGTTTGTGCTGATCCACGTATAATGTGGTTCTAAATATTCCTGTAGGGCAGATCTGGTTTGACAAATTACCCCAGTGATTGCTTGTTCAGAAAAGTCTTTAATTTTCCTTCATGTATGAAACTTAGTTTTGCCAGAATTCTAGGCTGGCAATTGTTCTGCTTAAAAAGATGGAAGATGGGCCCCTAATCCCTTCTGGCTTGTAAGGTCTCATTTGAGAAGTCTACAGTTAGCTTGATGGGATTGCAGGAGTTTCTCCTTTATTCTGACTTTGACCAGTCTGATGACTATGTGGCTTGGTGATTGCTTCTTTGCAATGAATCTCCCAGATGTTCATTAAACTTCCTGTACCTGGGTGTCTAAATCTCTATCAAGATCAGGGAAGGTTTCCTCAGTTATTGCCTCAAATAGGTTTTTAAAAGCTTTTTAAAATGAAGATTAAATTGGAAGTAGCACAGGAGCAATTTAACTCCATACAATATATTTCAAGAGAAATATAACAGGAAAAGGAATAAAATAAATTCAATTGAAAATAAAATGGAGAAAGAGTGTTTAAAAAATTCAACACAAATAACTTTCTATAGAAGATAAAGAAGATTTAAGATATAGAAAATAGAAGACACATGCAAAAAAAATAAAAATTGTGGAAATGATCAAATACTAAAACTCACTCATGGAGTCCGTAAGATGAACCCATATGTGAGTATTGGTATTTCATATTTTCCACAAGTGTGCTTCTTGAATACAATGTTTTTACTTCTTTAATGTAATTTTAAATAATTTTTTGGCAAAATAAACCTGTAAATGTAAGAGTACAAGTATCATTTTTATATTACCAGTGAGTAAACTCTGGGAAATGGTCTAGCTGAAGGTCATGCCAATTTTAGCAGAAGCATACATACAAAGAAAGAATCTCCCACAAGCTGATTTTGAGAGACTGAAAAAGTGATATAGGTAGAATTTTTTCAACTGCATGACATGTTACAAATTGAAATATTTTTTTTCTAGAACTCATGTTAAGGAAAATGAATTGTATATGAAAAAGTTTTAAATAAAATCTAATTTTGTGGCTCCACTTTATTTTAGTGTTATTTGTGCAAATACAGAACTAGGTTTAAAGTCATTTTGCTTATGTGCTTACACAATTATAAGTTAATGACAAATTTATAAATTAACCACAAACAAAATGACCAAAACAGTAAAGTTCTAATTAACAACCTTAATTGAGTATGATGGATGATGCTATAGGGCTGGAAATAAGTCATTGATTTTGTTTTTAAATTGGACATATGTTGAGCTGGATTTTGTTCTATATTAAATGTATTTTTTTCTCTTTTACATCAATACTACTGTGGAGTATACTGCTTTACAATGTTTTACACTATGC
>NW_012147853.1:1142368-1142803 GCF_000956105.1 Propithecus coquereli
CAAATGTGCTGTACTTTTGAAATAAGTATTAAAAGATGAAAATGTATGATATATAAATGTTACTAAGGTAGAAAAATATTGTGAAATAAAATGACAATTAGAAAAACCTATGCATTGAATTGAGCTTTTCTACCCTTTAGGACAGTTACAGCATTTTGAATACTTACGGGTGGTGACTTCTTTACAGATTAGTTTTGTCCATTTTATAAATGAAGAAATCGAGAGTCAAAGATGTCTCATTAAAATAGGTATTGAGGAAAATGGAACAAGATTTCAGTTTTTCTTACTATTTTTCAGTTGTTTTCTCAGTTAAGTCTGATAAAATTTTCTACCAGTAGCCAGAAATCTAATGAAAATATTTTTTTCTTAAATGCTACATCTATATTAGCTATTTGACCATAATTGTACTCTTAGCATGTTATTTCCAATTTTTTT
>NW_012147853.1:1142853-1144090 GCF_000956105.1 Propithecus coquereli
ACTAGGTTTAAAGTCATTTTGCTTATGTGCTTACACAATTATAAGTTAATGACAAATTTATAAATTAACCACAAACAAAATGACCAAAACAGTAAAGTTCTAATTAACAACCTTAATTGAGTATGATGGATGATGCTATAGGGCTGGAAATAAGTCATTGATTTTGTTTTTAAATTGGACATATGTTGAGCTGGATTTTGTTCTATATTAAATGTATTTTTTTCTCTTTTACATCAATACTACTGTGGAGTATACTGCTTTACAATGTTTTACACTATGCGCCTGAAAATATTAAGACTTTGTTTTCTTTTTACAGGTAATCAGATTTCATATTTATCTAACACTCAGCTAATGAGCACTGGGCACTTTAAAGATGTGTCATTTGATTATTATAATGCCACCTCATTAATTTGAATATAAGATTAACCCTACTGCTTAATGAATTCTGAATTGAATGAGCATGTAATCCAATTATTATTAGAACAGAAAAATACGTTTGGCATATTTATTCCAACTTCACAAGAGAATGTTGCAGATTGGTACATACAAATGAGTGATTCAAGCACAAGAAGACACCTGTTCAACATGTAACTCTAATACTAACTCTTATTTTGAATTCTGCTGCCTTCAGTAGAGTGTGCTGTGTAACAATCCAGTTTTCCCTGATTCTTTGTACTATTTGGATTACTGGAAGTCTTTGCTTGCAAAAAGCAGTGGGTCATTTGCCTTTCACTTCATCAAATTATGATTATTAATATAGAAATAGTGGCAATAAAATGTTAGCAACCTTCTGTTGTACAATGGTCAATATGATGTAGCACACGTTTTCAGTGTTTTTTAAATTATGCAAAAGAGCACCCAAAATTCAACAATCTTAAAGAAAATCAAGAGTTCCAAGAGCATTTCCAAATATGCCCACGATCCTCAGGGTTAGACATTCTGTCAGATGTCTCTAAGCAAAGAAATTGTCTAACATATGATTTTGAAGAAAAGAAGCACAAATATCCCTTGATTTTTATCTTCATCATCATCATTACCACCATCATCTTCTTCACAATTATTTTGAAATATATTAATTTAATCTCTGGATGGGCATGCTGTTCTCAAGTATTCTAATCTTCTAATTGCAGATGATGAAACTTTCTTTTCCTTGAAGAACTGATTTTCCCTACTTGAATGAATGAATTCACTCTTTACTTCTGAAGGTATATAATTTCCACAAGATTTTTATTATAAT
>NW_012147853.1:1145905-1149613 GCF_000956105.1 Propithecus coquereli
TCTTTAGATATTATTTCTTTTCCTTTGGGTATATACCCAATAGTGAGATTGCTGAATTGAATGGTAGTTCTATTTTTAGTTATTTGAGCAATATCCATACTGATTTCCATAGAAGTTGTACTAATTTACATTCCCACCAACAATGTGTAAGCACTTTTTTTTCTGCATCCTTGTGAACACTTGTTATTTTTTGACGTTTTAATAACAGCCATTCTGACTGGTGTAAGATAGTATGTCATGGCTTTAATTTTGATTTCTCAGATGATTAGTGATATTGGACATTTTTTCGTATACTTGGCCATTGCCTGTCTTCTTTTGAAAAATGTCTATTCATGTCCTTTGCCCACATTTTAATGGGTTATTGGGAGGTTTTTGTTGTTGTTGTTAAGTTGTTTGAGTTCCTTGTAAATTCTATATATTATTCCTCTGCCACATGCATAGTTTTCAAATATTTTGTTCCATTCTTTAGGTTGTTCACCCTGTTGATTATTTATTTTGCTTTGCAGAAACTTTTTAATTTAATTAAATTGCATTTATCTATTTTTGTTTTTGTTGCTTTTACTTTTGAGGTCTTGGTCATGAATTCTTTGCTTAGGCTGATGTCCAGAAGCATTTTTCCTAGGTTCTCTTCTAGTATTTTTATAGTTTCAGGTCTTAACTTTAAGTCATTAATCCATCTTAAGTTTGGTGTTTTTTTTGTTTGTTTGTTTGTTTGTTTTTTACAGAAAGAGAGATAGGCATCCAGTTTCATTCTTCTGCAGGAATTGGCATGGTTGGCCTCTGCATGTGTTTCACAAAACTGCAATGTAGTTTTCCATGCTGAACATTATATTTCCTAGATGTAGATATATAGGTCCACTAAATGATATTCAAGCTGTGATTACCTTAAATTACCAACACCCTATCACTGATGAACTCAGTCTAGGTGATCTATTGCTAACTTGCATTGTCACTTAACACTTTCTGGATGTTTCTTGACAAGTCTGTGTTTCTCAAGAACTTGGAAACCACCAAAAGAGATTTTTACTTGAAATTTATGGCTTTGAGAAATGTTTAAGTCATATACTAAGATTCATGTGAAGGTTATTAAATACGCTGAATTTCATGGGGTGGGCAAGCAGATTTTTTTTCTTTTCATAACTATACTAACTAAACATTTAACATTGCCCCAATTACATCTCTTCTTCCCTGTCTTTCTCTTTCACACACACACTTTCTCTCTCTCTCACTCTCTCTCATGCACATGCACGTGCACACACACACACACATTTATTTAACACCTTTTTGCTCCCAGGGCATTTTTTCTTTATCTTTTCAAGAATTATATTCCATTTGTTAGTACCATGTGGCCAAAGATCACTGAAAACATCCTTGCAATTGAAGAAGTTTGGTTTCTAATTTGTTGTATTCAGGGAGAACATACACTCTAGAGAACTGTGGGGTATCTTAGTAAGATGGTGTTAGAAAAGACTTTTTATTACAAAGTTTCAGCTCCTTTTAGGCAATTTTAAGGAAAATGGGGCTTTCTTCTCAATTGGGTGTTGTAAGAAAGTATTTGTGTGATTGAGTTAGGTATCTAAATAAGTATTATCTATAGGGAAGGCTAACTAGAGAAAAGTCATCTGGTTTATAGATATAGCCAATAAACAAGCAGTGCATTCCTTACCAGAAAAAATAGAGACTCCAAAATAATTTTTCTCAAAACAAGAATCATGGTTTAAAATCAAATGTACTGTAAAATATATAAAATTAGTTGCAGTTTGTGATTAAAGTTTTTAGATAGCAGCTTTGTAAAGGAAATTTAAATTATAGTTTCTATTTGCCAATTGACATCTACGGCAATGTTACTTCCACAGTGCAATTTTAACACTTTCTCCTTGACAAACCTTGTAATGAGCCTAGGTTTATTCACCTGTATTCAAGGATACTACTTATGAAAATAAGAGCACACTGTCTCATATCTGAGGGCATGTTCCTGAGCACAAACTGGTGACACAATGGTGATACATTGCAATAATAAATAATTAAGCTGACTTTTCTCCTCTCCCTGGTGCTCCACTGACAAATGAGACTAGGTAGTATATTATCAAAGCACTATTGTACTAGTGATGCATTGGAACAGAGTGCCACCAGAGAGTCTTTCCCCCAAGTGAAATAGGGCTCTGTCACAGGGTTTTACAGATCTATGCATATATTTCCAAATCCAGTCTATGGGCTTATCTGAGAAAGAAAATCAAAGGTGTTTTTTTATTATTTTTTTAATCATAATATATCAAAAATTGCAATGCAAGTGTGTGATTGCAGGGAGCTCAAGAAATTCAAATTCATAAATAATGTATTTTCTTGTATTGTATATATGTGAAAAGGTTAGCTTATCTTCTGAGGAAAAAGCTTAAAGTATAAAGGGCAGACACACTAAACAACTGTCCACAAGAGTGAGTGTTATTATGGGCTTTGGGATGTGTAGAGGCCATTTATATGAGGTTTAAGGATAATGGTCTCCTATCATGCAAGAAAAAATGATACGGTGAAAACTTTTTTACTTTAAAATAAGCTTTGAAACCTCCTTCCCCAAAATGTAAAGCCTGAGTTTCAACCCCACATATTTAAGTCATTATAACAGAACAAATGAGAGTATGACAAGTCACTGTACAGGTTCAACAATAAAAGAGAAATGCAAAGGCTGTGAAATCCACTCCAGTATCTTTATGGCAACTAGGGTGTATCTTTTTCAGAAAAGCTAGATTAGTCTGACCCAACATGACCATCCAATTTGTCAGCTCACTCAAAGAACCATCAAGCTATTGAGCACATAGGAAAGTATAATAGGCCTACCCTGCCTGATGATGTACAGACTGAGCCTTACAAAAGTAGTACTTGGCTTGTCCACAGAGATGCAAGTGGAGCTTGAAACTCATTCCATACTCTGCTCACCATCCCAATGGCCCTAATGTGGAGGGGTCAGTTCAGAGCATGGGAGATTTTTTCCTAATTATTTCCAAAGGGGGTGACTTTTATGAATTTTCTGCCCATAAGGAGCACCTTTTAATAATTTGTACAAAGGGGCCATATGTGTTGCTAGAGTACCTGGGAAAGAGGAAACATGATCAGATACAATTATATTAGCTTTTTGATGTTGAGTAGATAAAAAAATCACTTTAATGTACCTAAAGAGGTACAATAGATCTAGTCTATCCTTCGTTTGGCCTGACTATATGGAATAGTAATACAAAGGGGTTCAGATTCCTTTACCAATTGCAGATGGATTGGTTGGGTATAGGCCACAATCTCTCTCAGAACCCTGCATCCCTGCATCTTTGCTAACCTGGCTCATTTTCTTGGCTTTAGCTTTATTCCAACACTTGACTTTTATTCTGTACACTTTCTTTACTGAACTGGTTAATGCTCCCAGTTTGCAGACCCACATTTCTTCCTGAATTATTGCTTCCTGCATTGATGAAGCTCTGGATGATATTCATAATCTATAAGAATGGGATAGCATTGTCCTGTAAAAACGATACAGACTTTACAGCTGAAGCTGAGTCTCAGGATCCCCCACCTTCGACCAGAAATTATCCTTTTTCATCTGGATGTTGGACATTTTGGGATTCTTGAAGGAAATAAAGTACTTTGAGTAACAAGAGGCCAATTGAAAGATTGTAAATATGATCAGGTACCAGCCATTATGAGTATATTTTAATACTTTAG
>NW_012147853.1:1149967-1159689 GCF_000956105.1 Propithecus coquereli
AAGTTGTCTCATCCTAAAATGCCATTTCCCTTGATCTTTTTCTTTCTTTAAACAAAAAATTTCTTGGAAGTAGAGTCCTTACTTTTCTTTTTCATATTATTTCACAGAAAAATTCACTATAATCTAAATTTTGACCTACCAGATAATAAGAAGGTCCCTACTATGATTATTGATTTGCAAAAGACCATTTTAATGGTTTATTTTCTTGCCTTAACAAATTTGATCTTCTCTGTTTCAAAATACAGTCAGCAATTATTTAACTCTTCTACTGCACCTCTTTCCTATCTTAATTTCCATTACAGAATAGTCTTCTCGGTTACCGTCTACTTCACTCAGAGTATTTTTTCTAAGTTCTTCTGATAATGTTTTATCCTCTGGCTGCTCGTCATAATTTAGTGTTCTCTCATATTTGCTTTATAATCTTTTTCTCATCTCATTCTGCATTTTCTTTCTGGGCAATTCTATCCAGAACATGCATCCTCTATATGATTATGGCTACTTTATTCATTCCCTATATCATTATGATCTAGTTTTCAAGGACTAAATCCACATTTTCAGTTTCTTGCTAAACATCCTTTCCAGATTCCCAGAGGTACAGGTGTAATAGCCTCCAAACCTAAACTTCAATCCCCCTTCGAAACAAGTCTGCTTCTACTTCTACTCTCCAAACTGTTTTTTGTTTGGTTGTGGTTTTTTTTTTTTTTGGGAGACAGGGTCTCACTCTGTTGCCCAGGCTTGATGCAGTGGTGTGATCATAGCTCATCGCAACCTTGAACTCCTGGGCTCAAGTAATTCTCCTGCCTCCTCAGCAGCTGGGACTATAGGCACATGCCATCACACCCAGCTATCCTTTAAAATTTTTTGTAGAGACGGGGTCTCACTATGTTGCCCAGGCTGTTCTCAAACTCCTGACCTCAAGCTATCCTCCTAGTTTGGCCTCCTAAAGTGCTGGAATTACAGGCATGAGCCACCAAAACTGGGTTTATGTGACTTTTATTGACCCAGATTCATCTGCCCTCCATCCATGTAGTATCCTCATCTTGCAAAACATGATCTCTTTTCATCAATACTTTGGCTTAAGATATCATCCCCACACCCACAGTTTCTGCTGATCTTGGATGGTGTTTTGTTTTGTTTTGTTTTGTTTTTTTAATCATCTAAGACTTTTGACTCTGAAGTATGATACCTTTTACCGGTGACATCACATTATACTGAAGATTGGATCACATTGATTCCCTCCTTACATATTCCTTTAATGTATTCAGATGTTATCCCCTTAAAGATCTTTTCATATACCCTTAGAAATAATTGCTAACTTATAAGTGTTTTATATCATTTTTTCCCTGCCCCCATTTCTTAAAACATACAAAATTGCCTTAAATACTGTTCTCTTATCACCTGATTGAGTTCTTTGCAGAGTAGGGCATATCTAATGAATTGAAAAGGATCATGTGCTAGTTGTCCTCTACTTCCCTTGCAGGCAATATGAAACACCCCCTCAGCCACGTTTTTATTTACCCCGGAACCTCAATAGATTTTCAGTTTGAGATTCAACTTTTACATTCTGCCACCCTTCTTGCTGTCTTTGAAATAGCCAAAATGTATTAGGAAAAAAGAAACTCAAGTGTACTATACTTAAAATTGTTAGGAGATATTTTTTAAAAACACTAAAGTTATTTTCGGAAAAAAAACACATTAAAGGGGAAAGAATAAAATAAGATTTTGTATCAGACTTACAAGTACCGCATTTTAAATAGTCATGTTGAAGGAGGAAATAGAACCAGAATAAACAAAATTCAATTTACAAGGTTTTTGTGGTTTGAAATTGTATGGCACCATTTCACAAGAAAATGAGCTGCTAGAAATTTTACATACAATTTGTTATTCTCACTTATATTTACATTTGGAACCTTATAGTACACATCATCTATTTTGAAGGAAATTAAGCTTGTGTTCCCTAAAAGTGGGAGTGTGTATATATATATATATATATATATATATATATACAGTGTTATTCATCTTAGTTTATGAATTAATTGAAATTACAGTAGATAATTTATAAAAGTCATCTTCTCCAGGAATAATTAGGAAGAGCTTCCCCCATGCTCTGATTTGACCCCTGCTTAAGCAGTCACTCAGAGTTCAGGAGAAAAAAATTATCAACGCTTGGCAGATATTTATTCTGGTGACACACACACAAAAGGATTTCCAAATTACTGAGGACTTAGGAGATGTTTTAATAAACCCTATTTGTATTTTCTAGGTTTCCATCATTTCCCACATTGCTTCCAACAACTCTTTTTTCTAGTAAAGTAAAGTAGTGCTTGTGAGCAAAATTTATTTGACCAATTGAACAAAAATGACAGGTGACTGGTTGGTAGTCTGTTAGGTTTAGTTGCATGGCACTTTTAGAGAAAAAAGAAGTCAGCTACCAATCACATATAAACACATAGTCAAATTACCTGCCTATAAAATGCAAATATCTGCCTCAAATTAAGAGTAGCTGCCAAGTCAATGTATTTCTAAAACTCAATGTGTTTCAAAAGATTTGACTACTTCAAATTGTTAAAAGTAAGCATATGAATTTTTTCTACATTATTCAAAATCTCCCAGGTGTGTAATTTTATAAAGCTCAAGCCACTGGGTTGTTCCTCACTATTTAAGTTCCTTGAAGTACATGACGGTATCTGGACTTAAGTTTTAATTTGAAAGTCAACTCTTTCTTTTGTAGGACAATGTGCTCAACTGCCTAGCTGTTTTGTTTTGTTTTGTAGTTTAATGATTATTCATTCATTCTACAAATACATCTTGAGTGTTTGCTATATGCCAGGCATTGGTCTTAGGTGCGAGTAAAAGTACCAAGGAACCAATGACTAAGATGGTCTGCCTTAATATTCTCAGCTTGACTAAACCTTGGACAGGTTTCTTCCTGACTGTACGTACTTATTTTTGAAGGATTTACATTATAAAACTTGCAAATACACATCTTCTCTATAATCCTTTGAATGTAAATTATTTATTTATTTATTTATTATTTCAGGGTTTTGTGAGGGTACAAACATTATAGTTACACTTTATGTCTTTGCCTCACCCACATGCGGGTTAAAGGCATCCCCTTCCCTTCCTTTAGTGCTGTAAATTTTTTAAAAAGCCTCTTAACGGTTTTACCAAACCTGGGATGTATTTCTCAAGGACACGGAAGCCATCCCTTTTGCAATATAAGCATTAAGGAAGATAGGACCCCTATCCTCCAGTCTCTGCAGGAAGATAGAACTTAACTTCAATAAGTGCCAATTTACTAACATAGATGGCCTAATCAGTGACCAACCTCCCTTCAATGCCCTCTAGAACCTCTCTACCAGCTCGCCCCAATGCTTAAAACATTTCCTGCTTTTTGTCTTCAACAGCATTGAGTTCAATCTCTTTCCCTTATTGCAATAGTCTTAAATAAAGTCTTCCTTGCCTGTTTAACTCCATGAGATGCAATTTTTCTTTAATACGAGGCTGAAAAAGTCCCCTGTTTTTATGAGATTTTTATTTTAGTGGGCAAAGACCCAGTAAAAAGTAAACAAATAAATATGATAATTTCATATTTTCATTATGTTATGAAGAACATAAAGGGTAATAGATGTCTGATAACCAAACCAAAAAGGGATAGCTCACTCATAAGATTGACTGAGAACAATGTAATTTATAAAGGACTAGTTCAAAGTTAAACAGGAAGATGCCCACTCTCTGTGGTTACCCAAATGCGGCAGGGGTCCTTCCAGGGAATAGGGAGGTTCTGCCACACCTTCTTGCTAGTCTACATTTCATGAACAGTGGCCAGGATACCTGGATACCCAACTCCACTCCCCCTGGGAAGCCTGGTTCACAGAACTCTCACCTCCCCTGCCCCACCCAAGGCCCCAGCCCTAGCCAGCTACAGGTGTTACAGAATCTGAAGTTACTAGAAGCTGTGCAGAAGCTCAAGCCGCCAAAGAACAAAAGTAGAAGTGGTAATTAGAATCCAGGATAGGGGAAAGGAGGAATTACTTGTAGAGCATAAATCCATTGAAGGACACTGTAAGACTTCTTACAAAGAGACAACTAGAAAGTAAATATCCAGATTTCATTCTCCTACTGGTCTCTCATCTCCCACAGTGATCTCCATTGACCAAACTAAATAAGAAGACAGAGGTGGCCGGGCGTGGTGGCTCATGCCTGTAATCCTGGCACTCTGGGAGGCCCAGGCTGGAGGATTGCTTGAGGTCAGGAGTTTGAGACCAGCCTGAGCAAGAGTGAGACCCCGTCTCTACTAAAAATAGAAAAAAATAGCCGGGGGTGGAGGCACATGCCTACAGTCTTAGCTACTCAGGGGGCTGAAGGAGGACAATCGTTAGTGTTCAGGAGTTTGAGGTTACTGTGAGCTAGGCTAATGCCATGGCACTCTAGCCTGGGTGACAAAGCAAGACTCTATCTAAAAAAAAAAAAAGAAAAAAGAAGAAGAGAAGAAAGAAAACAGAGATCTATGAAGTACTGTTGAAGATGTACTTCATGTAGTTGAGCCTTCATTGTTTGTGTTATATAATTTGTTTATCTAAATTTACATTATTATAATATTTGTACTCCTTTTCAAGTATGTATTTATTAATTTGCTCTCATTTCTCTGGGGCTACGTTCTTGATATGAAAAGTAAGAGGTGAGATATCTGTGTACTTATTAAATGGAAGGCAATGTCTTAATACAGAAAAAAATTCATTATTATAAAAACATAACCATGAATAAAGTTTGGACACCATCTGGGAAAGTTATTATATGTATACCATATTATGCTCCTAAAAACACCATGCATGGAAGATTTATGATTTGGAGAAATTGAGAAATTCCCGAAAGAGTGATCTTATGTTATGCCCCTTTCTCATGCATAAAAGGGGTATTGGAGTATTGAATGAGAAAAAGCAATATCTTGAAAATACTAACAGTGCAGAAGAGGATATCCTTTGAATTAATAGGCTAAAGACTTTCAACTTGATTCCATAAATAGTGAAGAGCTAGCAAAATAGTTTGAAAAACAGATTAGATCAAGTGTGTCTATGTGCACCCGTGTGTGTGCATGTATGTATGCACATGCACGTACATTTATAAATCCCATAGCAGAATCCAAGGTAAACTTGAAAATATATAGATGAGTTAGGAAACTATAATAATAGTCCATGTAAGAGTCAATACTTGGTTACTATGAACTGTTAGTAAATACCTAATTCAGTCTTGTATTTTCTATCTTTTATGCCAATTCTTAGCCTAAGATTTCATCTGTGACTTAAAATACTACTTGTGCCTACCCAATACATGCATGGGTTGTAACCTCTACCATCTGCTTACCTGAATATAAAACAGCTTATTTCAAGTCTTTTTAGCTCTTTTGTGTGCATTTCCAACTTAATATATGCAAATGACTCATTCTCTATGATTGCCCCATGCCCACATCAAATCTGTCCCACCCCAAGGTCTTTTATGTCCTCCCATATGACTTGTACATACAATACCCTCAAATAAAATGAGCCCTGTTTGTGCGCCAGTTTAAATTACATCAAGGTATTTCAAAACTACAGCACAGGGAGGGAGATGCAATCAGATCCCAGTGGTCTTCATGATATAAGAAGCCAGATGTAAGTACTCACCAAGACAACAAAAATTTGGTGGGCAGTCCCAGAGATGACAAAGCTGCATAGAGAATAATGGAAATCTTCAAAGTGATACCTCTCAGTCTTGTTCTGCATATGATAGCCACCTAGAATGAGATCATGTTACAAAGATAATGAGCAGAATATTATAAATACATCTATTTAAAAATCTTTGTAGTTATGTTTGACGCAAAATATAGTGGATCAAAACTCATTGGTGAACCCAGAAAAATAAATTGTGCTCTTGGTAAAATGGATTCCTCTACTAGATTTTTAGGACAAAAAATCATAGAAATAAAAACCAAGCAAAACAAACACATAATATTTATTTATATACCAAAAAATTTCTCATTTCAAGAAAAGTGCTAACATCTTTCCTGCTATTAAAATATTTCATTTATATTTTGCATAATAACAAAAATAGACCCATATATGGATGACATTCCCAAACACATCATTGTTCTTTTATCCTATATATAGTTCTTAAAAATACATAGCATTAAATTATAGTTATGTGGTATGAGAAGAAGCTGATATATTGAAGATCCGAAATTTTTAACAAAAACTAAAAATGGAGTTTCAATTGGTTAGTGTGTCATATTTGTCAGATCCATTAACCACGATTCATGAGATCTGATTTTTGCGTGGGGAGAGGGAACTAACGCAATAAGGCAATACAATATGTGGGATAATTTGTATGCCATTTTAATATATGTTGACTTTGTGGCTGTTTTTCTCTAAGTAACTGAAGCATATTTATGAATAGATGGAACTTAAAAATCTAATAAAGTAGAATGATTCTCAGGAAGACATACGAATCTTCCTGTTTGTGCAAGAAATTTACCAGATTAGTGCTCAGTAACACAAATCCATCTTTCCAGCTCTGAAATCCTGAAAATCAGAGTTGCATTTAAAACACATATAGAAACCATTGAAAAAAATATTTGGAGGAAAAAAAAGAGGGAAGAAGAAGCAGAAGCAGAAGGAGCAGCAGCAGCTCAAAGGAAAAATGACAGATGAGAACAAAATATTTACAACTTAAAATACTAACAAAAACTGACATGGAAGACCTAATATTTAAAAAGGCCTTAGAAACATCAATCCCATAAAAATATGCACAGAGAATAAAAATAGGTGTTCACAGAAAAAGAAGTACTATGTGTTTAGATGTTAAAATATGCTCAATCCTATATATTAAGACAAATACAAATTAAAACTATACTGAAATATTATTTTTTACCTGTCAGAATGTCAAAAATTCCTATAATTTGATGTTGCAATTTTTGAGGAGGCAGTGTGAGAACCCGGCCTTCTCATGTATTGCTAAAAGGAGTATAAATGATGCCTGTGCAGGTGATTCTGGCATTGCCTATCAGCTTTAAACATACATTGACTTTTTAAGTCAACAACCCCATTCCCTGGCATTGTCCTCCAAACATACCTGCACACCTATAAACCTACAGGTACAATATTGCAAATATGCTTATGCAAACATTAACTCAAGCATTGTTTATAATAGTAAAAAATACAAAAGAAAACTGAAAATGATCCAAGTGAATAGCAATAGAGAATTAGGTAAATAAACTACACGATAGAATATTGTGTACCTAAATAAGAAATGATTGAGATTTTTGTTATGCTTATGCAAAAAGATCCTCCAAAGCTAAGTTTAAGTGAAACAAAATACAAGATACAGAACTTCATACACTGTATGTCTAAGATCGGAATGAAACAAGAATTTGTATTATATTTATATTATATTTGCTTTTGTCTGGATAAATGAAATTTTGTAAGTTAAAAAAGTGAAAAGCAAAATTAGTTATGCATAGAGTTGAGGAAGAAGGATGTGAATGGGGATAGTGGTAGAAGCAAAATTTATCAGTGTGGATCTTTTAGTATAAATTATTTTTTAAAACATATAAATTTAAATGATTTTAAACTATTTATGCCACCTTTCATGACTACTTTCTGGAACATAAAGGCCTACTTCACTTTATTCTGTTATCTATTGTTCATTATGATCTTTATGACACTCAAATCAAAAGAATGAATGCATTACATTGTTTTATTACTGCAGATGTATGAGTAGACAAATACTGTCATTTTCAGACCTCTGATCTCACAACTTATGTAATCAATTGTTAAAAGCCATGGGGGAGATAAAATATGGGTTTATTTCTCCTCTTCTTGTTATAGAATTAAATCTTTTTTCTTTTTATAAGGCATACCTACTTAAAAATATTAGATAATTTGGGCTATAATTATAATTAGTTTTACTTTCCTATCTTCTCAGCGCTTAGACTGCCGGCAGCTCACAGTTTCCTGTTTGAGTGACAGAAACCTATATTTTGGAAAATTTCCAAACATCAATGATATATAATTCCAGCATTGACAAGGTATCTGGGAAATTGTGTTGTGGTCAAATTTACCCTAAATTGAACACAAGAATAAGATATGCTCTGAGATTTAAACAATTAAATCCCTACATTGGAGATGAGTTCCAAAACAGACTTTATATACATAACATATATACACACATGCACCAATAATATACACACATACTATATATAGTCATACAAATACGATTTTCTATGTGTATATATACACACATACACATATTTACATATACATATATGCATAAACATATATATGCACACATACAAATACACATACAGAGATACATGTATAGACATGTATGTGTGCTATACATATATGAACACATATATGTATATGTGTATTTATAGGTCTATGAAGAAAAAATGACTCAGAAGTGTTCTTCAGTGGGAGCACAGAAATTAGAATGATCTGAGATAGCTCACATAATCTCTTCTTTGTGCTCCTGCATGGGAGGAAAGAAAGTGGGGAGAGAGATAGAGAATGAAAGGAGAAAGAGTTCTCCTGTCTCTTTCTATAAGAACACTAATCCTATGGGATCAGGGCCCCACCATTATGACCTAATCTAACCTAATCACCTCCATAAAGCCCCATCTCCAAATACAGGCACATTGGGGGCTGAGTCTTCAACATATAAATTCTGGGGAAACACAAACATTCAGTTCAAAACAGAAGCTATGAATTTAAAATATGTTTTAATCTGAAAAAGCTAAATTATATCTTGCCTTTGTATTATGGAATAAACAAAGATGTTGAAAAAATTTAATTCCATTTTACAGTATTTTGAAATCTGATAACAGAACAAATGTTTTTGACCACCTCAAGTACTATAAAAATATCTTCCTATACATTTGATATCATTCTACATTACACAATCATTCATATTTATGTTTAAAAATTACTCCACAAAGACATGACTCAAAAATCCTTCATAATCCGACTCCTAAATACAGTATATGTTTATATGTAATAAAGAGCTAAATTACTTTAAAAGGATGTTTTGAATAATTTATCTCAGGAACACATTTTTTCCATTATAAAATTTTAATTAATAAAACCAGAAAATTTAAAATTTAGGAACTTGAACCAAGTAAAATAAAAATTAAAACATTTACTCAGTTCTGTAATAACAAAATAATTTGGCTTATTACAAATTTGGTACTATTTAGCTCAAATATAAATTTAAAGATAGTTTCCTTTCAAGAAGTACTAATTCATACAACTTTGTTCATAAGAATGTTAAGTTCTTAGAGCATTACTAAGGTGTAATAATGTTCCACATTTTCTTCATCGTAAAACTTAAGGGGTAAAATGGTTTATGGGAGAGACAAATAACTACAAAAATCAAAGAAGTGAGTTTACTTTACAACCAGTGGTGCCAGTTAATTTTTGCTACGAGTTCATCCTGCCTAACTTTCTACCTCTTGCTTTCTGTATGGAAGTAGATCATCAGTCACTTTTAAAAGAGTGTGCTCTGTAGTTCTCCTCTGCCCTTCTATTTATAAAGTATAGAAGAGACAAACCTCCGTCTTCTTTAAAATTATATATCCATTATGGCATATTCACTTTTTAATTTAGCAGAGCTATATAAATAAATTTAAGAAAATGTCTAGTGGCATACATTATATGAGAAAAAAATCTAAAGCACACAAATACATATGG
>NW_012147853.1:1160298-1168072 GCF_000956105.1 Propithecus coquereli
TAGATATTTTTAAAAAAACCAATGATTTTTAGTTTTAACAAAGTCCTTTTCCATTTGATATTCTACCTAGCACTGCAGAGACATAAAAATTTTTAATTTTTAAACTGAAACATACCAAAACCACAAGATTCTCAATATTTGGAAGACAATGTAAATTTCCATTAATTTTCTTGTAAAGGACATAGTCACAGTGAGTTTGATGCCCTGTATTGACAGTCTGCCTTGTCTTAAAAAGTTGTCACTGGTACCTGATGTGATGAAACCTAGGTAAACTTAGAATATATTATAGTTTTTGAACTGACTAGATATGTTTAGTAAAACCAATTTGCTTGTCATAAATTTGTCCAAATACTTCCAGCATAACTATCAAAATACAGTTTTCCCCTTTCTGTTGACAATCTAATATTATCACTATGTAGGGAAGACGAAATAACATTTTATGTAAAAAAAAGAAAAGGAGTTTTAGCTCATAATGGGGAATGGTTACTATCTAAAGTAAATTGATTCTAGTTATTGTCATACTTTTTCTTGATCTTAGCTATATTTACATGAAGAAAAATAGAAATATCATTTATCCTGTGAGATTTTCTGTTGTCTCTTAAATGCATCTTTTCTATGGAAGTTTGCTGCAGAGAAATCTTTCTCCTCAACAACATGTCTTACATGTGAGTGAAAGCTTTTGGAAAAAACATTAAATCTATCACAGTAAAGTTAATGTTCTTATAAATACAACTACCTTTTGTGTTGTATGAATTTTAGGTTGCTTTTTTAAATTCAAGATGTTTTCAACAAAATGAAGCAAACTTATGTGAGCAAACCCACTTATATGGTAGATAATTGTTAGCAATAGAAAAAGAAAAAATAACCAAACACATAAGAGCTTATCAAAGTGTGAATTCCACTATCTCACTACCAGATACTAACACGGAATTTGAAATATCAGCCCAATGTAGCTTCTTTTTCACTATTTGAGCTTTCTTTGCATAGCTTTTTCCCACTGCAACTAACTCATTTTAGTAAGGACACTACTTTAGATAGTACAAGATGATTTGTGATCCCCTGTCACTATAACCACGCAGAAATCCCTGGATGTCTATTTTAATGAGACATTCGAAATACTTCTTTGGGAATTTTAATTGACATAACCATGCTGCCATATATTCAAATCTGAGGTTGTTGGCTTTACGGTCAAGTAGATATTTCCATTGCAAATCATTGTTTTATTGTTGGATAGATGACTATGACCTTATTTAGTAGAAAATATCTACTACATAAAATAAGACTGTTAATGTGCACTAAAATTACTACTTTCATTGTTCCAATTACCATTTTCTCATTCCTTTTAATTGTCTCATTCATTATAGATCAGAAATTAAAATGGTATGTTTTATCTGGCAACAGTATATTCCTGAATTCTATAAATATTTTTCCACTTAATGTAAAAAATTCATCTTTATAAGAAATGGAATTTGATAAATTATAAAAGTTAACCTTTATCATGACCAGGAATAGTCCTGGTTGAATAATCATTGCCTTACATTAAATACTTAACCTCTCTTAGTTTCTTCTGTTTGTAAATCATGGCTAACATATTAAATAGCTTGAATTTTCTTGCAGTCTCAGTATCTGTAATTATATGAAGTCTTTAGTTATAAACATTTTAAAAGGTAGCTACTGATAGTTTCATTATCTCATATGAAATACATCAAATAGTTTTGCTCTTTGGTAAATTAAACCAAGTGAATCGAATTCTAGAAAAGATTTAAACGATATGCCATATGCTGCCTACCTATGCTATACTAATTAAAATACATCATTATATATTTTATCTACATATTAATTATCTTCTGCCTGTACATAATATATAACAGGGTATAATATGTACCTGGATAAACCACCATATATGAAAATGACATTTGTATCCCACCATGTGTAGTGAGTAATGTTTTTTCAATGTAGACGATGTGGTTGCACTTACTATTCACATCCTTTCACCTACTCCTTTCTCTGTCAATGGTAGGTAATGTTTTAACCATAGTCTGTTCTTTTCAATCATATCTAAGAAGATATGGTGAAGTGAAACATGTGTAACATGTCTAAAGAGACAATATAAGGTCTAAAACATTTGGGAGAGATTTTGGAAGGATAAAATGAAAAAGAACTTTGAATTTTAGATCTCATTTAATATTGATATTTGCTTAGAATTTACTATCAGTAAAGTTTGATTTTGCTTTAGGTCATCTGATATTTAAGAGTTATTTCCTCTTTTATTTCTTATGTCAAATTCTCCCCTCATCTCCAACCCACCTTTTCTACCTGTTGTGCTGCCCTCCTTGTTCCAAAGCTCATCTTCACCTTAAGCAATGGAGTCTGTCCATATTGAAAAACTCCCGTGATAGTCAATTGTTTTTCTCTCCTTCTCTTCTTATCCCAATAAAATCTCTAGCCATTTATTATGAGGGTAATTTCCTTTCTTCTTTGTTCTGAAAAGTTGTTTCTGCTTTTAAAGTGAATAGAAATTTCCGCACCTAATGAAAAAGCCTTATGAAGCCTCATATATTTTGTACTACACATAACTTCATGCTTAAGAATTTTTCCAGGCCGGGCACGGTGGCTCACGCCTGTAATCCTAGCACTCTGAGAGGCCGAGGCGGGTGGATTGTTTGAGCTCAGGAGTTCAAAATCAGCCTGAGCAAGAGCAAGACCCCGTCTATACTAAAAATAGAAAGAAATTAATCGGACAACTAAAAATACATAGAAAAAATTAGCCTGGCATGGTGGCGCATGCCTGTAGTCCCAGCTACTCGGGAGGCTGAGGCAGTAGGTTTGCTTGAGTCCAGGAGTGTGAGGTTGCTGTGAGCTAGGCTGACACCAGGGCACTCACTCTAGCCAGGGCAACAGAGTGAGACTCTGTCTCAGAAAAAAAAAAAAAAAAAAAAGAATTTTTCCTTTGTAGCATAATTTAAAAGTGTGATGTAGACACAGAAATCAGTGTCATAGAAAAAGAAGTGGAGAAATAATTCACAGTAGATTTGGAGAAATATAATTTCTAGGTTTTTAATCTATTGATAAGGTAAAATTTGAAAATATCACTGGATATATTCCCCATTAATTACACTTGACATGACATTGAAAATTATGTATCTTAAAAGACATTTAAAAACTACCTTTTGAACAACTACTTGAAAGCTCATTTTAGCCATCTGTTCTTCTAAAACAATTTAGCATTGAGAATCTGCAGAAAACCAACCTGTCATCACTAGCATGCTTTTGGAAACCATGCTATGGTCAAGGGGAAATGAGAACTTAACAACTTCACAGTCAGTTCAACAAATATTTGTGAAACATCTAGTATACGTTAGGATAATTTCTAGGTGTGGAGTGAAACTCAATAATAAGTTACACATAGCACCCACTCTAAAGGAGTTCACTATCTAATAGTGGTAACATAAAAGTTCACATAATTACCTGTAATAGAAAAGAGTGCTATTAAGGTGCTAAAACAAGAGCAATTGTGTCAGACTCAGAGGATACTGAAAGCTGGTGAGGATTTTAACAGTTAGAAATAAAGAATTCAAATCTAGGAAAATAATAAGTAAAGCCTAAAGGTGTTAAATTATATTTATCTATCTAGAAGGACCAACTGCAAGTAATGAGGAGATGGAGCAGTGAATTTAATCTGGGCCCACACCTAGAAAATCAAGGCTACCTAACTGGGGAGTTTACAACTTAAGTCACTTGTAAGTAGTGCATTTTTCATTTTATGTGTTTGTTAATTTATATAAATCTTGCTTTTGTACTTTTTCTCCTTTATAAGAATCAATTTAAGAAAAACAAATAAAATAGCTACAAATATCTTATTTCACTCAAGAATTTTAAAAAGCTAAACAGTGTTTTAAAAAACATACATTTTCCCCAGTTTGTACTAAACATATCAATGATAAAATTATATTATTTTCAGCTCTAATCGGGGCATTGTATTTTTTAACATCTTTTTGTCTGTTTAAATATTAGACAACTTCCTACACAAAGCAATCTGCAGATTCAATGCAATCCCTATCAAAATACCAATCACCAATTTCTTCAAACTCATCTCACTCCTTTCATGCCTTGAAGTGGGATCCTGATATCCAAGCAATGTGTATTCTTCTAACTGTTGTAACTATATATATACATATATACACACACACATATTTTATTTTTGTAAATGGAGTCCTAATATATGCATTGTTATGACTAGTATTTATTCCTAATTAACAATGACTTACAGATGTAAAAATCACCCTTTATTCCATTCCCCCCAAAAATGCAACTATGAAAATTTGCTGGAGGGAATACCCTAAGAGATACCCTAGATATGAGCAGTGCAAGGAATTGACTGCTACGGAATATATCAGTATTCAAACCACAGTCCCTCAAATTCCTTTTACTGGTTATGCAGGTCCTTCCCCAAAGTCTGCTTGCTCCTGTCCTAATGGATAAAGTCTTCAAACTTTTTTAGACCATAGCCTTGGACAAGCAGAAACACTCTGAATATGACTAGAGAGACACTAAGCGGTAGGAAAACTGCTCATATTTAATCACTGACTGATGTAAGAGCATGAAAGTTCCATGCTTGAAAGTGGAACAAATTCTGATACTTCAGATCTTCTCTAAAATCAGGCCAAGGCTGGAACTTCACACACAATAACACTTTTGCTTTCCTTCTTCCCCTTCAACATTCTGCTTCTCCTACTCCCTTTTGTTTTTCCTGGGAGCACCTTCTGGATAAATCATTCTCAGATATATATACATATATATATTACTAAGATAACTATTATGGCCATTATAACTTAAGGGTAAAAACAGAATTTCAAAATCAGCCAAGAAAACAAGAGATCAGAATTATTTCAAACTCATGTTATGATGGGTTTAGGGGGCTTATTTATATAATATGTGAGAACATAGAAACCTCAAATCATGCTTTATTCATGTTCTTTTATTAATTTTATTTTTAATTGCCAACTGCATGTTTATAGGGTGGCATGTGATATTTTCATATATGTATATACAGTGGAATAATTAAATCAAGCCAGTTGATTTATTTATCACCTCATATTCATATCATATTTTTTGTGGTAAGAATATTTAAAATCTACTCCTTTAGCAATTTTGAAATATTGCATATATTATGATTAACTCTTGTCAGCATACTATGCAAAACTAAAACTTATTCCTCCTGTGTAACAAATCCTTTGACCAACCTCTCCTCTTACCCCATCTTCCCTGTCCCAGCCTCTGGTAACCACCATTCTACTGTCCATTTCTATGAGCTTGACATTTTAGATTCTACATATAAATGAGATCATACAGTATTTGTCTTTCTATGCCTGCCTTATTTCACATAGAATAATTCCTTCCAAGTTCACCAATCTTGTTGCAAATGATAGGGTGACCTTCCTTTTTAAGGCTAAATAGCATCACATTGTATATTATATATACCACATTTTCTTTATTTACTTATCCCTTGATGGACACTTAGTTTGTTTCCATATCTTGGCTATCGTGAATAATGCTACAAAGAACACGGAAGTGCAGATATCTCTCTCACATACGCATTTTAATTCCTTTGGCTATATCCCTAGTAGTGACATTGATGGATCATATGGTAATTTTACTTTTGGTTTATTGAACAACCTCCATACCATTTTTCCATAATGGCTATAATAATTTATGTTCCTTCCAACAGTGTATAAGGGTTTCCTTTCTCTGCATCCTTGCCAATACATATTTTATATCTTTTTGATAACAGTCATTTTAACAGGGGTATGAAGTGATATCTCATTGTGATTTTCATTTATATTCCCCTGAGGGTTAGTGACATTGAGCATTTTTTCACATATCTGTTGGTCATTTGTATGTTTTCTTTTGAGAAATACCTGTTTAGGTCCTTTGCCCATTTTTAAATCAGGTTGTTTTCTTGCTATTGAGCTGTTTAAGTTCCTTATATATTTTTTATATTAACCTTATCAAATTTATGGGTTGTAAATATTTTCTCCCAATTCAGAAGCTGTCTCTTCACTACTTATTCTCTTGGCTGTGCAGTTTTTTAGTGTGATACAATCCCATTGTCTATTTTTCCTTTTGCTGTTAGTGCTTTCCTACTAAATAAATAGTAATTTCTTATACAAAACATGACCGCACCAAAAATAATTTTATTTTAAAAAATAAAGTGTTGAGAGCAGAAATAATAGCTTATTTTATGTATGCTTTCTGGAGCAAATTATTCGTCTTTACTGCATATAAGAATCACAGAAACATAACATTTCTTTTGCAGTATATGCCCTTTATAAGAAACTACACAAATAAATCTGCTGGCTCTCACATTAAAGCAAAGTTCTGTTTTCATTTATTAATTTAAATAAATAGTTCTTGAAATAAAGATACAAAGAAGAATAATTCTCTTACTAAAGGACAAGAGTAGTTTGTCCTCCAAAATAATAGTTTTATATAAAGATAGATTTTAAATTTATTATGTTTCCTTAAAAAGAAAAGCCAAAATATTTGAGCTTTATTGGTCTTTCTAGAATCTATCCAAACTAGCTTTTAATTTTTTCTCTGAAAATAAACACCATCTTTTCTAGGATAACATATCTTCTGGTTTAAAAGCCATGAACATCAAAGTTACATAGGAGTGTTTATTAAATATGAAATGCCCAAATCCTAACACAGATCTACTAAATCAGGGACATGGCATTGGGAAACCAGAATGACTAGCCATACACTGTCTTCAAGTGATTTCCTTGCTTGCCAAAGTATGAGAAACAGAGTACCCAATATTTATTATTGAGTTCTTAATCTGTAGACACAGTCTGTCCTTTGTTTCCTTTTATCCTGAAAACACATAGTATGCCTCTATTATGTATCAGAAGACAGAGATTCAAATAGGCTAAATAGCCTGTCCAAGAAGGTATGTGCAGGAAGAAGATATACAAGTATTCTGAAATTATGTTTACATGGCTGTATAAATTATTTAAGCACACAATGTATAGTCATAGGAACCTACATCTTGGATAAAAAGACATTTGATTTAATCAACAGGTTAACTTTCCTCTGGCAAAGCTAATTACACATTCTTAGTGCAAGTTTTGTCATCTCCAAATGAATGTGATTTTTTTTTAAATGGCTGAATAAATGATTTTTTAAAAATAGCAAATTATATGTAATTATAACTGCTCAGACAAGTGAGGACAACAAGCAATGGAATACAGTCTAGCTAGTGAAAAAAATTAATTTTCATACTCACAAGAGTATATGTGACACATTTGGAAGCAATAAAGTCACTATGAGATATCTCTACAGTATATCGTCCAACAGAAACTGAATAAAGTAACTCTCTGGAGTTGCTAGGAAGTGATATCAGGTTTCTGCATATCAAGAAATATCAAGTTTCTGTGATTTATGCAAATCTTGTATAAAAAAATAGCAAAAATGTTTAGATAAATATGATCAGCAAAAGACAACCAAGATCTGTTCAATGCTGTGCATACTTACCCCTACCTAGGGTTACAAACAAAACAAGGAGTGCTACCTGACTGAACAAGATGAAAATCACAAATTCATTCACACTCATCAAAGCGTTTTCCTAGTCTTTTGGGGCCATTCTATTGCAAACATATTAACAAAGAAAGCTTTAGTGTATGGGTATCAAAAAATAAGTTTTATTTTACAGAATATATTTGAATAAAAATTAATAATATTGAAAATTGAACCAAACACAATCAAAATACTGACT
>NW_012147853.1:1169482-1171053 GCF_000956105.1 Propithecus coquereli
GAGCGTCAAAGAAGAAGATTCCAGAGAGGCAAGAAGCTTTCAGAGAAGAGTTGAGAATCCACATCTGACCTTGCAGGCATTTCACCATCCTGGACACTAGCAATAGGGCTTAGTATTAAGGTTGGTTGGTCCCTCAGGTCATTTAATGATGAAAATTGAGGTGGAAAGGAAATTAAAGAGTAATCCAAAGTCTCAAAAAAGCAAAGTGGCATGGTTCAAAGCCACTTGAGTTGGGCAAAGAGAATACCAAATACCATTTACAGCCCAAGAAGGAGGAATAAATTGAAACTGAGGATTTCCAATCACTTTTCTATCTGCTCATTTACCAGTTAGAACACAGCCAAGTATGACGTGCTATCTTATTGCAGTTTAATTTGAAATTCTGTGATGAAAATGATGATCAGCACTTTTTCATGTGCTTTCTGTCTCTTTTTATATAACTTTACTTTTTATAAAGTGTCGGTTTAAGATTTTGCCTGCTGTTAATATAATGGGGCTATAATTTTTGATTTGTAAGGACAGACAAATCCAACGTAACAAAACAAATACATGAAAAGATTCTCATGAATACAGATGAAAAAATCCTATTCTGAATGAAATATAAAACAGTAACAAATTCTGACTAAGTAGGTTTTCTTGTAAAGTTTGCTTACTATTAGAAAATTAATCTTTGTGACTCAATATGTTAATAAATAGGAGAAAACTTAATTAACTATCTTGATAGATTCTAAAAACATGTTTGAGAAAATTGAAAATAAACTAGGTAATAATAATACGTGGTTAATATGATAAAATTATCTATAAAAATCTGTACATATCCCATAGGAACTGGTGAAAAATTACATGCATCTTTTTTGATATTTTGCCACATGGTTAAGACGGTCTGTTATTTTTTTTTCAATCTTCTTGCTTTCCTTATCAGATTAGGCAATTTCCATTAATCTATCTCAAAGTTCACTTACACTTTCAATTGTCATCCTCATTCTTCTAGTATGCCAAAGAGATTTTAAACTTTTATTTTTTTAATTTATTTTTAGATGAAATATTTTTGACCTCTGGGATTACTGCTTGATTCTTTTTCTATTTCTATGCTAGATTGCCTGTCTTTTCACTCTTTATGATGACTATTTCCTTTATGTCATTTAGCATAATCAAAATAACTGCTTTAAAATATTTTTCTACCTATAAAGTATCTCGGTCATCTTAGGGTTAAACTCTATGGATTAGCTTTAGTCTTGAAAATATCACGATTTTGGTCACTTTTTGTAATACTCTCATTCTTCTCTTAAAATTTGTGTCCTTTATTGTAGATATAATTACTTACAACATATACATGGGGTATAATTTTTAGATATTATGATAATGTTTGACTTTTAATTTGATATTTTATTTTTAAATGCAATGTTACTTGTGTTATATTTGATTATAAATCCAACTTCTGTTATATTCTTTCTATTAATTTCTCTTTTTCAATGTCCATTTTTAATTCTTCTCTTGACTTCTTTTCAATTAATTAGTTAGTATTTATTATTATATTTCCCTCTATTAGCTCTTTAGCTATATGGTCTTTT
>NW_012147853.1:1171103-1177208 GCF_000956105.1 Propithecus coquereli
CTTCTCTTGACTTCTTTTCAATTAATTAGTTAGTATTTATTATTATATTTCCCTCTATTAGCTCTTTAGCTATATGGTCTTTTGTTATTCATTGGAGTTTATAAAATTATTTTTTAAATTTCCTCACCATGTGTTGACTTTGATTTACTTTAATTAAATTAATACCTTTCACCTCATATTCTATTATTGCTATGTATTTAATCATATATTTATACCATAATTTACTAAAATGCTATTTAGACATGTTATTTAGAAACACATTATGCTGAGAGAAAAAACTGAAACTTTCAAAAGTAAAAGGAAAATACTGATGCTTTCAGACATACAAAATTGAAATAATTGAAAGAACAATCTTATAGCACAATATACTTGCACTATAAAAAATGCTAAAGGAAGTCAGTCTTTCAGGAGAAAATTATGGCAGAGGAAAACGGCAGAAAGTAATAAAGAGTCTCAGAAATAGTACTATTAATAATTGAGAAATATTGATAGCTTTAAAATTTCAAGTCATTCCATCTATGAATATGGAATATCCAATAGTGTAATGGAAAAGCTTAACAAGTGGTTCTCTGGGGGGGGAAACAATAATTTATAAAATTTGCTTATTTATTTACTAAAATGTCTTCCACCATACCCAATTTAAAGGTACCATCAAGATGTCACTAAACAAAGGTTGAAATATATGTACATTTTTGGTCTTGTGAGATACTGTGGGCTGTCTCCAGAGGACCACATATAATATGACTCCATTTATCTTCTCTTCTTGCATGACTTTTAGTTGTGTTGTGCATTTTGGTTAAATTACTTTCAAAATAGTTAATAATAATTATTATTTTTTGTGAAATATTATTTTCCTGTTTATTTTCTCTCTGGTTACTAGTAGGGTCACCAAAATAGTTTGAAACTGGAAATGAAAGTTGAAAATAATCAATGGGCCCTAATTTATGTACATTAGATATTAACTTGGATTTTCTCTGACAACATGAATTTATGTTCACTTAGAGTATTCATAGTGTAAAGCAAGGGAAAGGGCCTCAGGATAAATACTGTAGGCTTTGCAAGATGTAATTTTTGTAACAAACACTTGATTCTATAGCTGTAGTGTGGAAAAAGCTAGGAATAATAATACAAAATAAAATGGGCATGGCTGTGTTCTAATAGGACATTATTTATAAAAAATAATAAGACAACATGGTCTGCATGTCATGCTTACTGATCTGTGCTGTACAACATTTGCATCACTCTGAAAAGTTCCCTATTCTCCCCTCTGTGAGTCCACATCAACCACCAGACACAAAAATTTTGATTTCTATCATTAGATTAGTTTATGTGTTCTTAATAATCACATATATGAAATCACAGTCTATGTTCTTTTATGTCTGACGTTTTTCATTTAAATGCAAATTTGAAGATTCATGTATTATGTAGGTTGGTATAGAGTAATTGTTTCTTTTTTATTGCTAATATTAAATGGAATATACCACATTCATACATTCATTGTGATAGATACATTTACGCAAAATATAACAATTAATCTTTTTTCCTGTTGATATAAAATTGGGTTTTACCAAATTTTTTGAATATAAGTTTCTATCTACATTATAGTTACAACTCCTTTCATGGACATAGGTTTCCTTTGGCAAATGCCTATGAGTAGAATTGTTGAAATGTTTAGTATGTGTGTGTTTAACTTTATAAACATCTGCCAAACTGGTTTCCAAAGTCATTGCACTATTTAACATATCTACTAACAATGTATGAAAAAGTAGGAAAAAATTGCTTTTTAAAAAAGTTTTGCCAGACAGCCTTTAGCCTGGGTTATAATCAGGAGTCCTTAAATATCAGTGTATCTATAGTTATATAGAATGTTAATAAAATATTAACAAATATCTACTATTTATCAGATGCCATATTCTATACTAAACTGAATTTACATCAACTATATTATTTTATTATCTAAGGGGCCCCCTAGATAGCTAAGTATTATCATTGTCATGTCATATATTTAAACAGCAATAACAGCAACAAAACAGAGGCACAGAATAGTTAATTTTCTTAACTTATCCCACAAAGTTAGTAAATTATGAAAATTGGATTTCAAGTGAGCATTCTTTTTTGACAATATGTTGTCTTAATTAGCTACTAAGTTAAACTACTGAAGAGCATTATACTTACCAAGCACTTTTAGACCATTCATAATTTAATGTGTTGACCATGAAAACATTGTTTCAGTCATCTTACATGCTGAATTTTGTTTTTGAGGGCATTTCACATCTTCCAAATTCAGTTATTTAAAAATGTTAGACATTTGTTTATGTGATATAGTTGTATATTAGGTAATTTAGAGAGTAATCATAGAAATCTAATTTTTATTTTTCTTAGAGTCTGAAAAAATAATATGAAAATCATGTTTCAAAAATGAAATAAAAATGCAAAAGCAAAATGTCTTCATTTAATCTAAGTGTTTTATTCACTATACAGTACACTTTTTTGTCCACACAATTTAAAAGCTGACAATGTGTTTTTATCCTTAAAATATTTCATGCTATAATCAATCTGTAAATTGTCTTTTGCTGATTCACATGCCTGTACAGCCTAAATGTTCTGCATTAATGATGTTAATAAGATAGTATTTCTGATGCAGTAATATTTAAGCACATTAAATAGCACGTTAATTTTAAAGTATGGTTTACAATTATTTAAGTGAATCATCAATAATCACAAATTAAATAAAAAATGAGATATATATATGTTCAGTTTAAACCAGCATTTTAATGTTGATGTTAGTTCATATTTCAACTTTTTTTTACCAAAATTACTTAATGTAACATTTTCTTTTAAAGGGATCTTTATTAGATCTTTCTAATGTTATTTACAATTAGATTCCTCTTCATAATTCATATTTTAAATGATAGTTTTAAGTTCTTTCCAATTTCAATAGTGATGATACAAAAATATAAGGTGATTCTTTTTCTTTTTTTAGTGTAGCTAATGTGTAGCTGTTATTTCAAAAAATAAATAGTTAAAAACATCACTATATCTTAGTTTCTGTAGTATTACCATGTTGATTTTAAAATAGTTTCAAACATTTATGTGATTGATTGCTTTTAAATGAACTCTTTTAGTACAAAAAGAATGAGACAAAGCTAGCACAAAATCACAATGTTAAACCCGAGGCTGATGTGGCTTTATAACTTGTAATGTTGCAATCTGTTCACCAAATTTAACTATAGTCAACCAGACCCTCTGGGATTTTGAATACAGAATACTTGTTGTGTCCCCTATTAAACTTCTTGTATTGAGCTCCAGAGAGGAAATTTAAGCCAATCACTGTAGCTTCATGTTGGTAATGTTAAGGTACAATACTTTCTGGCACACAGCTGAGGTCTCATTCAGGGCAACATAATGATGCCTCCTACTGGTCTGAAAGCCAAATAGATAATTGCCTGCTGAACAAATTATCTCTAAGATGCAGAATGAAAGAAAACTAGCATATTGAATACCATTTTTAAGAATAGAAGCCTCTTTTGAACTAAAGCAATTTATTTAAATCAAATTGGGAAGGATTTGTTGAAGAGTCAAGTATTTGAGGCTTGTTAATATACCAAGCAAAGGCAGGAAACATAAAATGGTGAAAATAGCAATACTATGTTCCTGATTTTTCAACAATCAAGTTATACCTGGTTTTCTCAACCATTAAGCTTTTAAAATTGGCAACTCCAAGAATCCATGTTTGTGTCATTACAGTATAACAGATCAAATGTCAATATTCAAAAGCTGAAAATTTTAATTCTAGCCTAAAGATACTTTTCAGAATAAACTATTGTTTCAGTGAAAAGAAATATGAGTTTTGTGGGGTTATTTTTTTTTTTTTTTGAGAAAGACACAAGCATACTTTCACATATGTTTATACATAGAGATTGTCCCTTCACTGAAAGTAACTATTTGCTTACGTAAGAAATGGGATAAAGTTGTATGCTGCCATAATAGCTGTATGATCAGTTTATGGAGAATAAATGACAATTTAAACAAAGGTAGGAAGAAAGAATGTTTCAGAGCTATATAGTAACACAATTTATAATTTCTACCATAAATACTGATGAGAGGACATTACTAATCCAGGTAGCAATAACAGCAACATGATTATGACAGCCATAGTGCACATGCTAACTAGAAGTAGCTGAGATAATGAAAGCTGGTTATGTACAGGGGCTTCATAAAAACTTAATTCTGGACCTAGGAAATGTTCAGAATTAAATATGCTCTATCAACAGTTCTTTCTTTTTTTTTTTTTTACCATGATTAACATTTTTCAATTTTAAAAAATCTGGATATACAGAAAATAAAGAATTGTTTTTAAAGTAGCTAAATGGTACTGAATGTTAAATATATGCCATGCATATTTCAGATATCTTCATAACAGCTCAGTGAAATAGATAATACAATTATCTCTATTGTAAAAGTAAAGATCTTAGGAAAAAATAGAATAAGGGCTTGACTAATGGCCAAAATTTTCTGTGACAGAACTTCGAAAACTTTGAACCTGTAATTATTTATTTCAGAGCTAATATGTTTAAAAGTTAGGCTATAAAGCACTCTAGAAAGGTTAAAAACACATTTTATACCCTATTCCTCTTACTAAGCATAGCAAACAATACTGCACATTATTCATAAAGCAAATACAAGGCTCTCTGAAGGTAGGGACAGGAGACTCATTAAAGTGGCTGACTAGATAGAGGCAGCTGGTATTTGCCTCCTCCACGAAGAAGCACCAAAATGGTAAGCAGATAATCACACTTCAAATAGATCATCCACTGGAATTCAACAGAAAAGTAACATGAAACATCAAAAAGCAAGGAAAGAGTGGGAAGCGAGGCAGCCTGCTCATCTGGCATCTGCTGGGATCCAGGAGAGACTCCCCAATACTGGGAAAGGGTTAGCGAGAGACCCCAAGCAGACCACACTCTCAGCGTGGACTCCTGAAATCTTAGGCATGGGAGAACCCCTCAACCCTTGTGGGCTCTGAGACTAAAATAGGAAGCTTCCTGGAGACCAGGAAACAGCATTGCTCCAGAGAGGAAGCTCACACTGGGTCGTACACAACCCCAAGTCCTAAGCAGCTACAGTACAATGTCATTTTCAGAGTCCAGGCCCCACTAGCCTGCATCCTGCCCAGGAGTCCAACAGCCCCTGTATCTCCACATTCCTGGAGCCCCATTAACAGCCCCTGCCCACAGCTGCTGCTGACTGCCACTGCCAGGGCAGAAGCATGATCCATTGTCCCACTGCCCCCAGTAGCAGGGCTGCCATGCATTTTCACCTGAGGACACACTCCTCCACACACAGGTGCCACTGCTGCTGACTGCTATTACCAGGGTCAAAGAGTGAGCCACTGGCAGCAACCTTGCTGTCCCCAGCAGCATGTCTGCTGTGCATTTACAAACACCCTTAGGGAAGGTTATCCCATGTATAACCACCACCTGGGGCCAAAGCCTGTGCTCTCCAGCTGCCTGCCTATGGCTGTTGCCACTGAAACCAACTCTGCCCTGCCCAATAGCAAGGCTGCCGTGCATTCATTGTTGCCCCCACTTGAGCATTTGGCTGGGGGTCTGGGATTACCCGGCCCATGCCTACCCCTGACAGTACCTGTACATACTACTAGGAGGACTAAGGACAGGTCTGCCTGGCCTCTTTTCCCTCAGTGTGCAAGCATGCAATCTGGGAGCCTGGGAGTTGCTCAATCCCAATCACTGCCTTTGGCACCTGAGCAATCCTCCTGGGAACCTGTGGTTTGGCCCACCAAATCTGCCACTACCACCAGAGCTGGCACCCACCTGTATGTGCCACCTGTGGGCCTGGGGACTAGCCTGTCTATCCTATCACAGCCACCACCAACACCAGTGTAGACCACTTGGAAGCCAGGGACTTGTCTCCTCCCACCCAGCCGTTGTACATATTCTCAAGTACTATGTATTTGTGTATATGTCCTTGTATGTGTTTGTGTGTGTGTGTATGTGTGCACACATATGCTTCTCTTATCTCACCTGTTATAAAGTAAGATTCTTGAGCATATACTCAGGAATTCATAAAGCTCTGGAATACTGG
>NW_012147853.1:1178158-1180559 GCF_000956105.1 Propithecus coquereli
CTATTTTTACAAATAATTATATCAGTGTCTTTCTTCATTTTCTATGTTATAGATTGACTTAAATGACATTAAAATTATCTATTACCATGTTTGAAGAATTTCTGTGTAAAACACCCTGGAATTGATGTTTTATATATGAATAGAAATTAGATGTTTGTCTTTCATTCTAATATGATAATTGATCCACTTTTCATAATTCTCATTTCTCTTAAAGTCCTTTTAATAAGTTTCTGTTTTTTTAGAAATAGATATCATTTATAAATATTCAGCTATTAAATTTTTATTTAGTTTATTACCCAAGAATTATAAGAAAATGATTCTGTTCATTTGTTTGTTGGTTTCCACATATTTGAGATGCTTTGTTTTCTCAATTTATTTTTAATTTTTTGCCCTAATACTCATGATCAAAAAATAATTTTATTGTATTTCCACTCCTTGGGCATCATTTAGATTGTATTTTTGGCCTACTAAGTGCTCATTTCTACAGTGGTATTTAGGTATTTCAGATCATGATGGTCCCTCATTATCAGTAACATTACTTTGCCAGCACAATTCATTTGTGTATACTTATCTTGTATCCCACTCAATATGAACTCACTTTTTAGTTCCAATGGATTTTTTTAGAGAATTTCTTAGTATTTTGTATGCAGAAAAATATGCCATTCACAAATTAAAGATAGCTTTATCTTTAAAATTTTTTTCAATATGAATATTTTTTATTTCTTTTTTTTGCATAATTACTCTGTCTAGAACTAGTGTGATGTTGAATAGAAGTGGTGTGAGCAGATATCTGATTTTGTTCATGATCCTAGGGGAGATTTTATCATTAAGTATGGTGCTGACTATGGGTTTTTTACAGATATTATTTGTCTGATTAAAGAAGTTCCCTTCTATCCCTAGTTTGTTGAGTGATTTTTATCATGAAAAAATGTTGGATTTTTTCAAATATTTTTTCTAAGTCTATTTAGATGATCATGTATTTTTTTCTTTATTCTATTAAGATAGTATGTATCAGTTAGGCTTCAACCAGAGATGCAGAATTAGTATGACATATATACTAAGAAATTTACTGGGAGAAATCAGCTTACTTAATTTGTGGGGACTGGCTAGGCAAGTCCAAAATCTGTAAGGTAGGCTATCAGAAAGGACAGGCTGAAATTTTAGGACAGGAGCTGAAGCTATTATCCATAAGCAGCTTTCTTCTTCTTCAGGGAAGGCTTAACTTTGCTTCTATAATAAAGCCTTTCAACTGATTGGATCAGACCCTCTCAGATTACCTGGAATAACCCCCCTTACCTAGAATAACCCCCCTTTCTTTAAATCAGCTGATTATGGACTTTAATCACATCTGCAAAATACCTTTATGACACCTAAATTAGTGTTTTGTTGAATAACTGTCTCTTCAAATTGACACATCAAAAGATCATCACATATTGTATTACACTGATTAATTTTCACATGTTAAAACAATGTTGAAAATCTGCAATAAATTTTCCTTGTTCAAAGAAAGAGTTATTAGCATTTGCATTCCACAGATATGGAAGTTTAGACTCAGAGATAATCTCAGTTGCTCAGTTTTATAGAGCTTCAAAGTGATGGAGCTTAAATTAGAACCCAGATCCTAAGACTCTGCAATGTTGTCAGTCTAAATCTAAATTAAAATACAGATTCTAAAGTTCTAAGTAAGATTTTAAAGGCTAAAAGAACTCTAGTACACAATGCAGTGATTTTCTGAGTATTATATTTCAGATACTCTTAAAAAAATAAGGGGGCAGAAAAATTGATATGAATGTTTGTTTTGTCAAACAATATTAAACAAACAAATCACTACCGAAAACAAAACAATACAAAAAATAACACAAACAAAATAACACCAATATCATCATATTTTCATGAAATGGTTATTGACTCCAGGATATTGGAAGAATATAATCTTAAAGTTATATAAAATCTATCCCAAGAAAGCCAGGTGTTAGCCTTTTAGTGACAAGTAAATGTAGGCAACATCGTAATTATAATTATTTTCCTCATATGATTATTGATGGATAAAAAATGTCTTAAACCTTCATTTGGGAACTACTGGTTTATAAGTAATCATGCTGAAGAGGAGGAGAAGGAGGAGGAGGAGAGGCTACACACACACACACACACACACACACACACACACACACACACAGAAACGGGGGGTGGGGAGAGAGATGTGGGTAAGGTGCATAGGGCTGGAAGTACCAAAGAAATTATAGAGACCTTATTAACGTGAAAAATATAAGACGCTGACAGTTGACTTTACTCTCCAATCTACCTAAAATGCTTTAAAGTTAATCCTAGAGAAGTACTATGTCTTTTTAAAAAAGTTTTTAAATAGAATTGGACTTCAAATTTATATTTGCATAAATATATT
>NW_012147853.1:1180786-1181726 GCF_000956105.1 Propithecus coquereli
TATTATGAAAGCAATGTTATATTTCTTAGATACTTGTCCTGATATTGAAAAATTTTCCCAAAAGTCCAAGCCTCATGAGAAGTCAGTCATTTTTATTCATAAACCCTGAAGAAATACTAGAAAGTGGAAATGGAGGGGAATAGAAGCAGATAGAGTATTTAATATTTAGATTACTGTGTACATAAATGGCACCCTGGCTGCTCCATTACCACAGTAACAACTGGTGTGAGTGCCCAAAAATACAAGTTGTAGTTGAACATCCTCCTGTACCCCAGCACATAACATTCAAAGACCAGTATCACAAGATCACCAATTGTTGGCATCAGAAAATTATCACTATTCATTCTATGTAAGTACCAGGAAGGCAGATTGTAGTGATAAAATCTAACCATAGTGATGAGTTTGTTCAAGGCCATGCTTTAAAGTTTAACTTTCTGAGAAAATGTAGGCAGTTTGCTAGCAAACCAAATGGTTTTATATTTAGAATACCCATTAAATGTTAATATTAAATGTTGTTATCCAAATGCTAATAATTGGGCTTTAAAATAAAACTCAGACTGTACTACATTAAATTTGTGTAATTTAGTATATTAATGAACAGTTACTTCATTCAATAGCATGTTCTACAATTTTGAAAAGAAAAACAACGCTATTTTTAGGTGCTAAAATATATTACATTAATTGTCATTTAAGCTAAAAACATTATTTAACTAAAGGTTAAAAGCATGCTTTTATCCTTGCAAAATGTCAGCTGAATAATCATGGTAATCTATGACATATTCTAAACATTCATGAGTGGAAACCTCTTGGACTAGTTTTAAAAGCATTAGAATTAGACTCTGACCACAAGAGTTTTAATGTGGGCCAGTCACTGCACCTCCCTGAACCTCAGTGGTCTTATTTATAAAACGAAGGGTTTTATCTATGCTAAGAGTCCGCT
>NW_012147853.1:1191366-1194517 GCF_000956105.1 Propithecus coquereli
TGGGAATAAACCCCACTTGGTAATGGTGTATAATCTTGTAGATATGTTGTTGAATTTTCTTTGCTAGTATTTTATTTTATTTCTGCATCTCTGTTCATAAGAGATATTAGCCTTTAGTTTCCTTTCTTGTGTTTTTGTCTGTCTTTGCTATCAGGGTGATGTGTCCTGATACAATCAGTTTGGAAGTGTTCTCTGCTTCTATTTTTTGGAAGAGTTTAAGAAGGATTAGTATTAATTATTCTTTGAACATTTAGTAGAATTCAGTCATGAAGTTATCCAGTCTTGGGATTTTCTTTGTTGGAAAATTTTTTATTACTACTTCAATCTCTATATTAATTGTCTCTGTTCAGGCTTTCTATTTCTTCTTGATTCAATCTTGGTCAGTCGTGTATTTCTAGGAATGTATTAATTTCCTCTAGATTATCCAATTCATCGGCATAGAATTGCTCAAAGTAGTCCCTTATGATCCTTTTTATTTCCAAGACATCTGCTGTAATATCTCCTTTCTCATTTCTGGTTTAATTTATTTGAGTTTTCACTTTTTTTCCCAGTTAGTCAAACTAAATTTTTGTCAATTTCATTTCTTCAAAGCACCAACTCAGTTTTACTGATAATTGTAAAGTTTTTTAACTCTCTATTTTGTTTAATTTCTCTGATCTTTGCTGTTTCCTTCCTCTGTCAATTTTGGGCTTAATTATTTCCTGGTTCATTGAGGTATAAAGTTAAGTTGTTTATTTGAGCTTTCTCTTTTTTTATATTTCAGCATATTATGGGGGTACAAATGTTTAGGTTGCATATATTGCCTTTGCCCCACCCAAGTCAGAGCTTCAAGCATCTCCATCCCCTAGACAGTGTGCACATTCACGCCATTAGGTGTGAATATACCCATCTGCTACTCCCCCTCCCACCTGCCGACACCCAGTGAATGTTACTACTATATGTGCACATGAGTGTTGATCAGTTAATACCAATTTGATGGTGAGTACATGTGGTGCTTGTTTTTCCACTCTTATGATAGTTCACTTAGTAGAATGGGCTCCAGCTCTATCCAGGATAATACAAGAGATGCTGGATCACCCTTGTTTTTTGTGGCTGAGTAGAACTCCATGGTATACATATACCAAATTTTATTAATCCACTCATGTATTGCAAAATTGCCTCTTATTGTGCTTGCTATATCCCATTAGTTTTGGTATGTGTTTTTTCATTTTTGTTTACTTGAGATATTTTTAAAATTCTCATTTGATTTTCTTTTTGACTCAGTGGTTTTTCTAGAGCATATTATTTAGTTTCCACCTATTTTCTTGGTGTTATTGATTTCTATTTCATTCCATTGTATTGGAAAAAGCTGTTACGATTTTGGATTCTTCATTTATTAAGATTTGTTTTCTGACCTAATATATGATCTATCCTTGAGAATGATCCTTGTATACTTGAAAAGAATGTATATTCTTCTATTATTACACAAAAAGTTCTGTATATGTCTGTTAAGTCCATGTGCTCTATCTACGGTGTTATTCAAATCTGCTCTTTCTTTATTGATTTTCTGTCTAGATGCTCTATGATTGAAAGTAGGGTAAAATTGTATTTTTTGACATTCATTTTATTTTTCTTTATCTCAAAGTAAATTAAATATACTTTATAGACAAATTCTGTTATGTGAACCTGTAATTTGTCACAAAAATCACATTGAATCTAGATGATTAATAAATATGGCAACATTATTTCTTATATCTTCTTATCAACATTTGCTGCTATCTAACAATTTTACAGGAAGAAAAAAGGTGTGTGTGCATGTCTCTCTTTGGACTTAAGGTGCATATTGAAGAAGTAAGAAATGGTGAGCACAGAGGAAAAAGATGGTTAAACATCAAGATCTTATGTTAAACTTTATACTAAATAGATATGAGTAGTGATATCCAAAGTTAGATGATTAGTAATATTTCAGGTTCTAAGCAGTGCCTACCTCACAGTTGGTATTCAAAATATATTTTAAAATAAATAAATGTAAGGCATATTTTCCAAAAATCCAAAATGATGGTCCTCTCATATTGTTTTTTACAAATGTTCAGGTATTGTTGTGAAAAAATAGAGGAAAGAATTAATTTAAGGAAAAGATAGTGCTGTTATAGGAATAAGTGGATCTTTTATTACAAGACAATTATGCCATAGAGTTGGTTTTCTCCATAACTTATCATTCTTCCTATGGCAATGAATTATCTTTTCATATGCTTTTATGTAAAATATCTGAGAATCTAGCAATTGGTTCATCTTTTTGTTATATTTTTCTATGAATAATTTAGCATATTGAGAAAAGAAGGAAGAGGCAAATATATTTGTTAGATACTCAAATGTAAATCAAGCTGTCCTATGACGTCATTAGCATCGCCAAATGATCTAGTAGTCCCACATAAATACAGCTTTTGCTCTGAAATAGATAAGCAGACATCAAATAATGTGTTTTCTCATTGTTCAGAAGGATATTATATCTTCAAAGATTTTATCTTCAAATTATATTATTGCTTACCTGTTGAATAAGCATTGCTAGTTCCACTTATAGAAATAAAGTAAAATCTTATTTTATTTAGAAAGATCATTTTTTTCTTTGAAAGAGAGTAGTGTTGCCAAGGCTTTGAGAACTATTGAATGAGGCATTTCATATGCAAACCTCTCAGAATTTAATATTTATATTTAGAGTATACAGAATCACAGAATATTAAAAGTGGAGGTGCACTACAATCATTCTAAACTCTTTAAATGATGTAAAAGCTTTTCTATAAAGGATGATTGAATAACATATCCAAGATTCTCTATTTCCTGGGAGGCTTCTCTAGTATCTATGAAGTTTTTCACAAAATAACATTTACTTCTCACAACAGCAGATTACTTATATAAAATCTTAGAGAAAATAGCAGAATAATGAATATTGCGTGCTGAAAGTGGTCTATGAACTATGGGAATCTTATTGAAAATAAACAGAAATTTAGAATTACCCATACCCCGCAGGTTCCATAAATTGTACTTACTCACAAACCCAGGAAGAACCATAGTGAATACAACTCAGCTTGCCCTGTAATCATGATCACACTGTATCAATGTTAATTCCCTGGTGTTGAAGTATACTGCAGTTATGTATAATATTACCATTGGG
>NW_012147853.1:1194567-1196277 GCF_000956105.1 Propithecus coquereli
ACAATACATTAATATTAACTAATAGGCTGTACATTAGACCTCTAGACCTATTCATTGTACATAATTGCAACTTTGTACTTTTTGACCTACTTCACCCAATTTATTCCCGCATAATCATCATTCTACTCTGACTCTACGTATTCAACTTTTATTTAGATTCCACATATGAGTAATACCAGGCAATATTTTTTTTTCTTTTTGTGTCTGGTTTATTTCATTTAGCATAAATAGAATTCATCCATGTTGCTGTCACTGGCGGTATCTTTTTTTAAGGATGAATAATATTCTGTCGTGTGTATGTATATATGCATGCATACATATATATCACAATTTTCTATCTGTTCATCCATCATCGATGGACAGATATGCTTTTTCCATATCTTGATTATTGCGAATAAAGCTACAATGTACATGGGATGACAGATATCTCTACAAGGTGCTGGTTTCATTTCCTTTAGGAACATATCCAGCAGAGTGATTGCCGGGTCATATGCTAGTTCTATTTTTAGGTTTTTGGTGAACCTCCATACTGTTTTCTATAATGTCTCTACATTCCCACCAATAGCGTACAAGACTTTCCTTTTCTCCACATTCTTGCCAACATTTTTTTTTCTCTTGACTTTTTGATAATAGCCATCTTAAGGGATCTGAGGTGATATCTCATGGTGTTTTTGATTGTATTTCCCTGACGTTTAGTGATGTTGAATATCTTTTCATATACCTGTTGGCCACTTGCATGTCTCTTTTAGAACATATCTATTCACATCTTTTGTTCCTTTTTTAATCTGTTTTTGTAGTTGCTGCTGTTATTGAGTTGAGTGAGTACCTTATGTATTTTGGATATTATTGTAATATCTTGTTAATATATGGTATGCAAATATTTTCTCCCAATCTGCAGGCTGCATTTTCATTTTGTTGATCATTTCCTTTGCTGTGAAACAGCTTTTGTATTTGATACAGTCAAACTTGTTTATTTTTATATTTTTTGCCTGACCTTTTGAGTTGATATCCGAAATCACTGCCAAAACTAACATGAAGGAGCTTCTCCCCTATGTTCTGTTCTAGGAGTTTTACAGTGTCAGGTCTTATGATTAGGTCTTTAATTTAGGTCTTGAATTGATTTTTATGTATGATGTAAAATAAGGGCCTAATTTCATTCTTTTGTATGTGGACATCCAGTTTTCCTAACATCATTTATTGCAGAAACTATTCTTTCCTCATTGTGTCTTCTTGGTGATCTTGTTGAAAACATGTTGACCATATATGCCTGGGTTTGTTACTGGGCTGTCTATTCCACTCCATTGGTCTATGTGTCTGTTTTTATGGCAGCACCAAACTGTTTTGATTACTATAGCTTTGAAACATACAGTTGACCCTTTAACAACATAGATTTGAACTACATGGGTCCTCCAATATGTGGATTTTCTTCCACCCCTGCCACCCCTGAGACTGCAAGACCAACTACTCCTCTTCCTTCTCTTCAGCCTACTTCATGTAAAGATGACAAGGATGAAAATCTTTATGATGATACAGTTCCACTTAATAAATAGTAAATACAGGCAGTACTCAGGATACAGATGACCTGACTTATGGAATTTCGTACTTATGAATGAGCTCCCAAGGTTCCCTATAAGGATAACTTATAATTAAATAATAAAATTAACAATTCAGGAACTAGTTTCTTCCATGCATGTAAATAAACCTGCATGG
>NW_012147853.1:1197366-1199214 GCF_000956105.1 Propithecus coquereli
GTGTGTGTGTGTGTGTGTGTGTGTGTGTGTGTGTGTGTTGTATCTGTGTGTATGTTCCACGCAAATTTTAGGATTGCTTTTTCATTTCTTTGAAAAATGACATTGGAATTTTGATAGACATTGCATTGAATCTGTGTGTCATTTTTGGTAGTGTGGACATTTTAATAGTATTAATTTTTCCAATTCATGAACATAAAATATCTTTCCATTTATTTCTGTCTTCCGGAATTTCTTTCATCAATGTTTTATAGTTTTCATTTCACAGATCTTTCATTTCCTTGGCTAAATTCATTCCTAAATATTTTATTGTTTTTGATATGTCACAAATGAGATTATTTTCTTGATTTTTATACACATAGATCATTATTGGTGAAACAAAATGCAACTGATTTTCGTATGTTGACTTTGTGACCTTCAACTCTACTGAATTCATTTACTAGTTGTAACAGCATTTTTGTAGCATGCTTGGGGTTTTCTACATATAAGATTATGTCACCTGAAAACAGGAATAATTTTACTTCTTCCTTTTTTATATGAATGGCTCTTATTTGTGTTTTTTTTTTTTTGTCTGATTGCTCTTTCCAGTACTCCCAATACTATGTTAAATAATTAGGTAATTAAATATGAAATTTCAGATTTCAAATCAAAAGTTCAGTTTACTATATCTCAAACAAGAAGGAGTGCAATTAGTCAAAATATGTGCCTAAACTGTCAACATGGTTTTGCCATCCTAACAGTAGCTTATTTATATCAGCAGCAAAGAAGCCTACAGAACCTGTGGTGATGAAATCGTGAAAGGTGTTTTCCATAGCTCGTTGAGAATTGAATATTTTTCCTTGCAAGAAGTTTTCCAAAGCCTGGAACAAGTGGTAGTCAGTTGGTGCAAAGTCTGTCGACTATGGTGGATGACAGAGTTTCCAAGTCCTGCTTCTGTAGTTTGAGCAGCATTGTTTTTTGCGACATGTGATCTTGAAAGAGGATTGGCCATTCCCTATTGAACAATTTCAGCTGCTTAATCAGAAGCATCCTCATCATTTCATCCAACTGATGGCAGTAGACATCCACTGTAAGAGATTGATCAGGTTTCATGAAGCTATAGTGGATAATACCAGCACTGGACCACCAAACATACACCATTGGCTTTTTCTGATGAATATTCAGTTTTGGACTGTATTTTGGCACTTCATCTTTATGCATCCATTGAGCTGAACGCTTGCAATTGTCAAAAAGAATCCATTTTTCATCACACGTAACAATACGGTATAGAAATGGTTTGCCTTTATGTTGTGACAGCAAAGAAAGGCAAGCTTCGAGACGATTTCTCTTCTGATGCTCATTTAATTCATGTAGTACCCATTTATCCAGCTTCTTTATCTTGCTGATTTGTTTCAAATGGTCCAATATAGTTGGAATAGTAACGTCAAACCTTGCTGCTAATTCATGCCTAGGTTGACATGGATTCACTTCCACTATACCTTTCAGCTTATCATTATCCACCTTGGTCTCAGGTTGCCCACATGGCTCATTTTCAAGATTAAAATCACCAGAATGGAACTTCTCAAACCATCAGTGTACTGTGCTTTCATTAGCTACATCCTTCCCGAACACTTCGTTGATATTTCAAGCTGTCTCCACTGCATTTGTTTCATGATGGAACTCGTATTCAAAATTAATACGAGTCTTTTTACTTATCCATCGTTTCACAAAAGTTGCTCTAAAAAAAGGGTGAAAGATAATCAAAAGCCAAACAGTGTGTTTGAAAGAATTAGGGTGTACCTTCACAATAAAGAAAAAAACTGTCAAAGTGAAATGTCAGAGATATCAATTGTCAAACTTAGTACTTAAGGA
>NW_012147853.1:1210531-1211449 GCF_000956105.1 Propithecus coquereli
CCCGGGCAACAGAGGGAGACTCTGTCTCCCAAAAAACAAAGAACTATACGGCAAATAAAACTTTTTCTCTTTATAAATTACCCACCCTCAGGTATTCCTTTTACAGAAACACAGCATGGACTAAAACAGTGTCTGACCACTTCAATTAAATAAGCAAAATCTAAACTTATAGAGCTTGGAGGTCCTAAACATGGTAGGAAGATATTTTTTGGGTTGTTTTCTTTGTTTTGGTTTTTTAAATTTAATATTGGTGTATTTCAAGCCTATTTCTACTGTGATCACATAATACTTATTTTCCACCAAATTATCTATTATACTTACTATGAGGTATTTTAATTATTGTTCAGAAATGAAAGCTAGAAGCTGTAGCATTCCAACACTTTAAAAAAATGTGGATGCTGAGACTTGAGAGATTAATTGACTTGGCCCAGGATTCTCATCAGGAAAAAACACTTCTGAGAAATACTGTAAGATTCCACGACTCTTGGAATAACTATTGGTGATGAGAAGGATACATATACGGCAAGAGATGTGACTGCAATCTGGGGCTAAAACAGCAGATTGTGCACTTTAACTTAAGCAAGGCTTCTGGAAGAGCACCCAGAGAAATCTGGTCTTATTAGCTTTCCTAGGATTTACTCATTTTAAATGGTCACCGTGACATTGACAAATTCACTGAGTGGCAATGTTTTGTTAATGGAGACTCCAGATCATCTGATTTTTACCTAAACTGACTAGACATTTCAGTCGAAGCATTTGGACATATCATACTACTAGACAAAATCACCAAATATCTTAATCCCCATTAAATGGGATTTTTAAATAAATGAATGAAAGAGAAGTAAATAACATGTTTTAGTTATGTTTGGAAAAATTATTTTTATATCTTAAACTTAACTGAAAATATGTTACATAATT
>NW_012147853.1:1215089-1218189 GCF_000956105.1 Propithecus coquereli
AATTTTTTTAATTTCAGAAATATTATGAGGGTACAAACATTTTGGTTATATATAATGCCTTTGCCTCACCCAAGCCAGGGCTACAAGTGTGCCTTTCCCCCATACAGTGTGCTCCACATCCATTAGTTGTGAGTTTACCTACCCCCACAACCCCCTCGCACCTGACTGGCACCCAGTGAATATTACTTCCATGTGAGCAACTTTGTGTGATCAATTAGTACCAATTTGACGGCGAGTACATGCACTTGCTTTTCCATTCTTGTGATAACTCACCTCAAAGGATGGGCTCAATCCAGGATAACATAAGAGGTGCTAGTTCAAAATTGTTTTTTATAGTTGAGTAGTATTCCATGGTATATATGTACCACATTTTATTAATCCACTAATGTATTGATGGGCACTTGAGTTGTTTCCGCATCTTTGCAATTGTGAATTGTGCTGCCACAAACATTCGAGTGTAGATGTCTTTATTATAAAATGTCTTTTTTTCCTTTGGGTAAATGCCTAGTACTTGGATTGCTGGATCAAATGGTATTTCTATTTATAGCTCTTTGAGATATCTCCAAATTACTTTCCACAGGGGTTGTACTAATTTGCAGTTCCACCAGCAGTATAATAGTGTTCCTCTCTCTCCATATTCATGCCAGCATTTGTTATTTTGGGACTTTTGATAAAGGCCATTCTCACTGGAGTTAGGTGATATCTCATTATGGTTTTGATTTGCATTTCCCCAATGATTAGAGCTGTTGAACGCTTTTTTTATATGTTTGCTAGCCATTATTCTGTCTTGTTTTGAAAAGTTTCAGTTCATGTCTTTTGCCTACTTTTTGATGGGGTTGTTTGATTTTTTCTTATTAATTCTCTTAAGTTCTATATAGATTCTTATTATCAGCCCTTTATCGGATGTGTAGCATGAAAATATTTTCTCCCATTCTGTAGCTTGTCTATTAACTCTAATGATAGTTTCTTTGGCTGTGCAGAAGCTTCTTAATTTGATCAGGTTCCATTTATTTATTTTTGTTGCTGTGGTGATTGCTTTGGGGATCTTCTTCATAAATTCTTTGCCTGGGCTGATATCTATAAGAGTTTTCTCAACATTTTCTTCTAGAATTATTAAGGTTTCAGGCCTTAGGTTTAAGTCTATTTTCAATCAAGAGTTGATTTTTGTGAGAGGTGATAGATGGAGATCCAGTTCGCCAGTAACACTCAAGCCAAAAATCAAATCAAAGATGCAACATCTTTAACAATAGCATCAAAGAAAATTAAATATTTAGGAATATATTTAATGAAAGAGATGAGAGTCCTATATAGGAAGAACTATAAAACACTGAGAAAAAAAATTGTAGAAGATTTAAACAGATGGAAAAATCTACCATGCTTATGGATTGGTAGACTCAATATTGTTAAAATGTCCATTCTACCTAAAGTGATCTACTAATTAATGCAATCCCTATCAACATACCATCATCATTCTTTACGGTTCTAGAAAAAATAATTCTATGCTTCATATGGAACCAGAGAAGACCTCCTATAGACAAAGCAATCTTAAGCAAAAAAGAACAAATTGGGAGGCATCAGTCTACCAGATTTCAAGCTTTACTACAAGGCTATAGTAACTAAAACAGCATGGTACTGGCACAAGAACAGAGATATAAACCTTTGGAACAGGACTGAGAACCCAGTTATAAAACCATATTCATATCATCATCTAATCTTTGACAAAGCAGACAAAAATATGTATTGGGTAAAAGAATCCCTATTCAATAAATGGTGCTGGGAAAACTGGATAACCACATGCAGAAAATCATTAAAGTTTTTGATTTTAAGTGCAATAGATATTCATCTTTGCTGATCAGTATGTTCTTGCCTTGTATTAAAATTTCTATCAAGAAACCAAACTATAATCAGGGTTTGGCTAATGAACATGAAACCAGAATTAAGAGAGTTAACTTATCAATATAAAGAAATTATTTAAAAAATAACCTTGGTACTTTATCCATGCATTCCACTCTAGAAGAAAACTAATAAGACAGAGATGTTCTTATGTATAGGTCTTGATTTTCTTTTATAGGGAGTGCTAAATTTAAACACTCATACTTTATCATAAATAAGCACTTCATCTTTGGTATTATTTCTTCATGTCTAAATATTTGCACAATTCTGACATGTAAGTGAAAGTTACTTTCACAGCTAAACTCCTCTTTTTTGAAAACACGAAGTTTGTTAGACATGACGAAGTATATGAAAGGCTATCACAAAATTTCACAGGAGATTGAACAAAGAAAACTCTATACCCAAGGATAAACTGAGTAGTTCATTTAGGTAATCTTTGCTCTTCCAGTCTTATGAGTTTTAAAAGTAAATATTGATGTATACACTGATGAATATAAACACTCTAATTGCTAAAAAGATACCAGACATTATTTTTTCTTTTTCATTTTTCTCCAAATTCTGAATTTCTTTGTAGCCCCTGAAGCATCTGTAACTCAAAATCCTGGTACATTTGTTATCAGGTGTTTATCATTGTAATTCTGAAATATTATTTTCAATTTAAAAATTAAATAAAAAATGCAAGTCTCCAGGGAAAAATGCATTTGGAGAAATGAAATTTTTATAAAAATGTAACAGATGTTTAAATGTCAGTTAGAATAGATAAAAGCTATGTTTTATGTAATATATGCTTCAGGATACATGATAGTTTTACTAAAAGAGGGGATACTACATATATCAATAATATTTCATTCTATTGTCTAAATACCTTGATAATAAAGAATACATATATAGTATGTGCTTTGATCTATCTATTTAAAGAGTAATAGATTACTTCTGACACTGAACTTTTTAGTTTTATATTAACTGTTATAAACATAAAAGGGAATTAGATTTATCTGTGCATACTTCTGTCCACTTTAACATATACATCTTCCTCTTATAATTACGTTTTTTATGTTGATGATATTTAGAAGCCAATTGACTTCCCTCCCAATCGAAATTTTGATGAGTTAACATAAGAGTAGTAAATGCATTCCATGTTGGTGATGATTTTAAAATAAGATGATTGATTTTTTATTGCATTGAAGTAACATTTTATTCTAATTAT
>NW_012147853.1:1218267-1220544 GCF_000956105.1 Propithecus coquereli
ACCTTAATGACAGTGGTAAGAAGCCTCAAAAATATTCCTCAAGGATTATAACTTCCAGCATTCGTCCATTGTGCAGTTGCCCCACTCACTGAATAGGCCTGACCTGTGTAACTAAATAGGACACTGTATAGAACGACAGGGTATCACTTCTGAAGCTAGGTCATGAAGGTGTTTTTAGTGCTGTATCTGAAAACTTATCAATAAACCACAAGTCACATTGAGGAGGCAAAAATCTCTACAAAAAAACAACGACTTGATGAAAGAAATAGAAGAGAACACAAACAAATTAAAAGATGTTCCATGATAGTAATTTGGAAGAATTACATCGTGAAATTACCATTCTACCCAAAGCAATCTAAAGATTTAATGAAATTCCTATCAAAATACTAATGGCATTCTTCAGAGAAATAGAAAAAACAATCCTAAAATTTGTATGTAACCACAGAAGGCCTCTAATAGCCAAAGAAATCTTGAACAAAAATAACAATGCCATCAGGTTTCAAAATATGCCACAAAAAATACCAAAACAGCATGGTATTGACATAAAAACAGACACATAGATCATGGGAACCAAATAGGTATCTCGGAAATAAATCTATGGAGTTACAGCCAACTGATTTTCCACAAAGGAGCCAAGAACATAAATTGGGGAAAGTACACCCTCTTCAATGACTGGTGCTGCATATGGATATCCACATGCAGAAAAATGAAATGAGATCCCTATCTCTAACTATATATAAAAATCAAGTCAAAATGGATCAAAGACTCAAATATAAGACCCAAAACTATAAAACTGCTATCAGAAAACAGAAAAAACATTTCAGGAAATTGGAAAAAATTATAGTTAACAGATGCTAGAAAGGGTTTATGTTGGGGGCAGCAATGAACACTGGTTGGTTAATGGGTACAAACAGTTTGATAGAATCAGTTCTAATGTTCAATAGCACAGTAGGGTGACTGTAGTTAACAATAATTTACTGTATATTTCAAGTTAGTTCAAAGAAAATACTTGAAATGTGTCCAGCACCAAGAAATGATTAATGTTTTAGACAATAAAGAGCCTAAATATCCTGATTTTATCATCATTAACACATTATGTGCATGTAACAAAATATCACATGTATCCCACAAATATGTACAATAATTATGTTTCAATAAATAAAATGCAAATCATAGTATGTATCATTGAAATCACGAGACGTATATAATTGTATGTAAATATAATTTAACATATACAAATATATATTACATGTATAAGACATACAAATCATAAATCATAACATATCAGTAACAGGTGGCTCAAGATGTCTATTTTAGTCATTAAGTAGATAATGGTATTCCTGTTTTATTTAATACAGTAGAAAATGAAAATTAACATAAACTGAAGTTGTAAGTAGAGTGAAAACAAGACTGATGATAAAAGTCGGAAAAGGTAATAAAACAGTTTATCATATTCACATAAGCATGCATTGAATCTAAAGGTCAGTAGATGTTTCTACACTGAAAATATTTTTAAATATATTAGAATGTTTGGTCTTTTTATGCATTTAAACTTATGTGTATGCGATACCTCAAAAATCTTTCTCTTGCCATAGAATTGCCTTGATCTTAGGGAGATAGGACAAATAAAAGAGTACCTTAAACTTTATGACCTTTTCAGAAGTCCTTCTCTAATCTCCCAAACCATAAATGTCAACCAGCAGCCACACTGTGATATCCTTGAGGGGCTACTATATTTGAGGTGGAATATATAACTAATTCAAGGAGCCCCTGCAATATTTCTACCATCTTATTACAAAGGAACTAATCATAGTAGAAATAGAAACAACTTTGCTGACGCCTGACAATGTCACACCACATAGGAAATTGAATGGCTTGATTCTATAGATATTGAACTTTGAATAATATGAAAACTGTAAAATAATATGAACCTCTGTTGTAGAGGGATACATTGTTTCACTGATCAGTGATAAAATTCATTTAATGTAATGTTTACCCTTTTGACAATATATACAGAACATTAGAGATTGGACACAAAGATTATCAGGAAAATATAATATCCTACTTGTCCACTAATAAGAGGAAATAGATAACACATTCATTAATTCTATTTACTTTTGTTTTCATGAATAATCTTATTGTTACGTGTAACTGAAAACATCCATACACACCAATAAAGAAACATACAGTGTGTCAGGATATTAATTTCATTAAAGCTTTTTTTTAATTTTTTTAATTTCAGAAATATTATGAGGGTACAAACATTTTGGTTATATA
>NW_012147853.1:1224643-1232388 GCF_000956105.1 Propithecus coquereli
AGATCCCATTTATTTATTTTTGTTGCTGCGGTGATTGCTTTGGGGGTCTTCTTCAAGAATTCCTTGCCTAGGCCAATGTCTGAAAGGGTCTTCCCAACATCCTCTTTTAGAATTCTTAAGGTTTCATGCCTTAGGGTATGTCTGTTATCCATCTTGAATTGATTTTTGTGAGAGGTGAGAGGCGGGGATCCAGTTTCATTCTTTTGCATGTAGCTATCCAGTTTTCCCAGCCCCATTTATTGAAAAGAGATTCTTTTCCCCAGTGTATGTTTTTGTCAGCTTTGTCAAAGATTAGATTACCATATGCGGATGGTTTCATCTCTGGATTCTCAGTCCTGTTCCAGAGATCGCTGTCTCTGTTCGTGTGCCAGTACCATGCTGTTTTAGTTACTATAGCCTGGTAGTACAGCTTGAAGTCTTGTAGACTGATACCTCCCAGTTTGTTCTTTTTACTTAAGATTGCTTTGGCTATACGAGGTCTTTTCTGGTTCCATACACAACATAGAATTATTTTTTCCAGATCTGTAAAGAATAATGGGATTTTGATAGGGATTGCATTAATTCTGTAGATCACTTTAGGTAGTATAGACATTTTAACGATATTGATTCTGCCAATCCATGAGCAAGATAGGTTTTTCCATCTGTTTACATCTTCAACAATTTCTTTTTTAGTGTTTCGTAGTTCTCCCTGTATAAGTCTCTCACATCTTTCATTAAATATATTCCTAGATATTTAATTTTCTTTGAGGCTATTGTAAAAGGAATTGCGTTTTTGATTTGATCTTTGACTTGACTGTTGTTGGCACATATACATGCCACAGATTTGTGTGTGTCGATTTTGTATCCTGAGAATTTGCTGAATTCATTTATCTTAGTTCAGATGCTGGCACGCTAAGATTTATTTTTCAAATGAAGAAAAGAATGTTAACAAGGAACACATTCATGTCAACACTGAAATAATAAGAATTTGGCAAGGTGGCTTATTATGGTTAATATTAAAACATCATACAGATTGGGATATCACGTATTACTTTTTATTTATCCCACAGTTTAATGTAGTGGGCATTTAAAGCAGTCCTGCTCTCCAAGGAAACACTCAATTGTCTTCTCTATCCTGTTTCTGCAAATTATAACGATAAAAGACCTAAAGCAAGCATACACCTAACAGCACTGAGATTTGCAGAGAAAAATAAGTAGTCATATAACTCTGTAATTTCTTAAAGTGACCTTCCTTGAATTACTTCAAATTTCAGTGAAATCCATGAATAGACACTTATTCTGTCATGTGAACATTGAAAAATTAAACATTACTTAACACTTTTGCATTTAGTTTAGCATGTCCTTTTAAAAGATAAAATAAACCAGTGAGTGTCCTGAAGTTGGGCTGGTTAAACCTTCTTATCAAAAACACTGTTTTAACTTGCTATTGTCCTTCCTCCTCCCACTCACTCTTCAAATGCAGATGTATTTAGAGAATAAAAGATATGAGAAACCCAATCTGAGTTTATGAAATGAAGTAAGATTGTCACCAAGGGTGAGCACATTATTTGTCCTCTCAGTTTTCTCTGTGCCTTCCAAGAGATGCTCTCATTTTATATACTAACATCAACTGTCACCCTTAGGAGAATAAAGTATTAGTCTATACAGTGCTCATCAGATAATCTAAGATATAAAATGTTACTGAGTTATCACAAATACAGAGAAGCAGTTGAATTGGAGAAAATCAAAGTCAAGAAAAGAGGTTTTTGGTTAGAGTTTAAAATGAATAAGGGATCAAATTAACAACAGCGACTAAAATTAAAATTATAGTGGTATCTTTGGAGTATCAGAAATGAACAATATTTGACTTTGTGAATCCTAATTATTTAAATAAGTGGTTGTCAAAACATTTGCTGGGAAGGGCTAAATATCAAATATTTTAGGCTTTGTTGGCCATATGGTCTCTGTTGCAATTATTCAATTAAGCCATTGATTTTTTTAACCCCCACAGGTGATTCCTTTCTGAGACTTCAAATACACATATATCAGATCACTTAATATTGCCCTAAAGGTCACTAAGACTGCACATTCATTCAGACTTTGTTTTCTGTGCTTTACTTTAGATAATTTTTATTACTATGTCTTCAAGCTTCCTGATTTTTTTCTTTTTTTCCCCACAGTATCTAATATCCTGATAACTACATTAAGTAAAATTTTCATTTTGGACGTTGTCCATTTTCTCTGTAAAATTTCTATTTAGTTACTGTTATAAAGCTTCCATTTTTCTCCTTATTATGAGCATTTTTAAAATATTAAGCTTAGTTATAATAGTTTTTAAGGTCCTGATTGGTTAATTCCTCCATTTCTGTTACTTCTGGGCCTGTCCCCCTTTTTTTTTTTTTTTTTTGAGATGGATTCTCACTCTGTTGTCCCGGATAGAGTACCTTAGCATCAGCCTAGCTCACAGCAACCTCAAACTCCTGGGCTCAAGCAATCTCCTGCCTCAGCCTCCCGAGTAGCTGGGACTACAGGCATGCGCCACCCTGCCCGGCTAATTTTTTCTCTATATATTTTTGGTTGATTTCCTGCTAATTTCTTTCTATTTTTTTTTAGTAGAGATGGGGTCTCACTCCTGCTTAGGCTGGTGTCGAATTCCTGAGCTCAAACGATCCACCTGCCTAGGCCTTCCAGAGTGCTAGGATTACAGGCGTGAGCTGCGGGAGCCTGGTCTGGGCCTGTTTCTACTGATTGATTTTTCTTCTAACTTTGGCTCCCATTTCTCTCCTTTTTTTTTTTTTTTTTTTACATGTTTAGTAATTTTTGATTAGATACTGGAAATTCTAGTTTTATATTGTAGAGTATTTTGGTTTTATTTCCTTCCTTTCATGAATGTTTATCTTTATTTTAGTAGGCATTTCAGTGTTGTGTGTTTTACTTGAATGTTTTTGAGGCAATTTTTTTTATCTTTGCTTTGGCACATCTTAACCAGCCTTTTCTTTAGGGAGTGATTGGACCCATTATGAAGTCCTTCTGTGATCTCCACAGAGGCCTTAGTTATCAGTGATGATTCTCCACTCTGGCTGGCCTGAACTCAAATGTCTGTATGACATTTGTGTGTCTCTAATTACCAAAAATAATTAGAGTTTTGTGGTGGTTTTTTTTTCCATCTTATTTTTGGATAGCCAACACTTTGCCACAATTGACTTCCATGACCACACTGAGAGGTAAGTTTTATATTATTCTTGCCAGCCCATTTTGGTCACAAACCAATATACATCAAGAAGTAGAATGCAAATAGCTTCCACCATTGGAATATTAATTATAACTCGGCTTTGCCTTGTGAATGTGGGTATCTGCTTATTCCCTCTTCCTTCCTCCTTGAAATAATTACTCAATGATGAGCCTGTGCCATATTTACTCTGGATTTGCTTTTTGATGGCCTCCTGATAGATTATGACAGATTAGAACTCATCAGAGTTGGTCTGTGTTGCACCAGTCAGTATACCACTCAAAAGTGGTTAATGTTGCCATAGAACTCACATTTTTCTGTTGTCCCTTGTATTCTACACATGCTAACATCAGTGATCCAACTCCGACTCAGGTTTTTTTCCTGGCTTATTCTAACTGGAAGTTGTCCATGTCCTTGTGTTAAGTCATTTGATTTGATCATCATCATAGTAAAGAGCTCATTTTAGGGCTTAGAGAAAAAATTGTTTTATTGTCTTCTCTTGTGTTGTCAATACACAAATGTATTAAATAATATTATTAAGGACTGGAGGGCATCCAGGAAGCAATTGGTGTGTTTGTCTATGAATAATTTATGTAAAAAGCCAGAATTTTATAAAACTACAGCATTTTTGTTACTGAATTTTAGTAACAAAAACCATAGAATAGAACTTGAAAATAATAGCTTAGATTTCAGCATGATTGAGTCATTATAAATCTCAGATCTAAACTATTCTGGGCCAAAACGTTAATATGAAACAATTTATCAATATATTTTCCTCTTCTCTTCTAGTATCAGGGCTGCCAGATTTAGCAAATAAAAATGAAGGATGTCCAGTTAAATTTGCATTTAGCAATAAATCATTTTTAGTATAAGCATGCCCTATGAAGTCTTGGGAATATGCTTTTACTAAAAATATATTCACTATTTATCTGAAATTCAGTTTTAACTAGAATGTTACTAGTTAAACTAAACCAAAACAAGCACATTTGCTAAACTTTCTCTCTGTATAGTTTGAAAAATTATTATTACAGTATGCAAATCTACTTCTATTTTCTATTTCTCTATTACTCAAAAACAAACAAATGAACAAACCTTTCCCTTGTCAAGACTGTGGATGTTCCAAGAGATGCCAATCGTGTATGTCTAATACTGAATTCCTTTCTTGTCTTCAAGCTGCTTCCCTTCCCAGGATCATGATTTTGGTGAATTCTAGGCAGTAACCAAGGCTAGCAACATAGGAGATGTCCTCATAAGAGGTTGCTTCTATTCATCAAATGTAAAATATTTACCCTCTCATCATAACTTTTGCTGCCTCTGCCATGAATGCTATCATCATAATTTACCTCCACATCGACAATGGTTACTTTGTCACTTGAGTCCTTACCTCTGCTTGGCCATTTTGCTATCCTACTTCTCATCTTTTCAGGGTTGTAATATATTAATATCACATATTTTCTCCTCATATCAATTCATACTCACATATTTGCTAATCCTCATTCTCTTCTTTTCTCTTCTCTTCTCTCCCTGAAATTAGACACAAAAACAAAAACTAAAATGGCTTTAAAGCCATTAGGTGGAGCAGAAGAAGTCTGCATTCCATAGCTGTGGTAGGAAAGACATAGTAGCTAAATGCAGAGTACTGGAGGCCAGGAAGAATAAGAAGGGCATTCACAAGGGGGTAAGCCAGCATGGGGAGTTAGTGTCTGAGTGGGGAGAAGCAGGAGTAATGTGGGAGTCCAGCAGACATGGAGTGATAGAGCGTGCTTTCACATGACAGGGTGACCTGCCACAGGAATCAGCACCTGGACAGCAGCAGGAAAGCATACACGTAAAAGGGGGAGGAGAATTAGGTGTAGGATGAGGAGGGCCAGTCCTCACATCTACAGAGGAGAGGACCAGCATGAGGTCTCAGAGTCTGAGCAGGATGAGTAAAGCATCCACGTGGAGAGGCAGCCTGGGGCAAGTGTCAGAGCCTAAGTGAGGTGAGAATGGTGTCTGCACCATGGAGGCAGATTGGCATAGGTATCAGAGCCCGAGTGTGGAGGAGGAGGGTATCTGTGTCAGGGACAGGGCAGTGACAATCTCAAGATTTGCTTACATACAGGTAGTGTTGGCAGATAAAAGAACAACCAACTAAGTTTGGTGTATAACACTAAGAGTGAACTCTAACATAAACTCAGGACTTTGGGTGACAATGATGTGCCAATGTGGGTTCAAATTGTAACATATGAACCACTCTTGGGGGATGCTGATGATGAGGGAGGCTATGCATGCATGGGGCAGGGGCGATATGGGAAATCTCTGTAACTTGCACTCAATTTTTCTGTGAACCTAAAACTGCTCTAAAAAATAAGATCTATTAAATTTTTCAGATAAAACTTTATCTGAATATTTTTACTACTATTTCAGATAAAAATTAATGAATCTCACAGCCCTATGTACAGAAAAATGGCTAAAATAAGTAAATATATTGATGATGATGAGAGTAATGAAAGTTGGGTTTTTAAAAGGTGCAGAAAAAATTTACAAATTCACAGAAATTTACAAACATGGAAAGAGAGAAAACTACAATAATACTGTACCGTGTTGGAAATAGTGCATGTAACCCACAGTTTTTCAACATATATATAGATGTACATACATACACACTCACATACACATACACACATATGCATGTACATACACATGTTCCCTGGCTCTGTTTATTAAGATCTTGGAACAGTGGCACCCCAAGAGCAATCTGTGAAACTACCTCTAGATCTTGATTTTCAAATACTATCCTATATTTAAAGGGATTGAGGGCTTTTTGTCAATATAGCTAACTCCATTTGTGGGACAAAGAAAGCATAAGATAAACCTGACATATTTTGTTTGCCAGAAATGAGAAAGTGTTTCAAAAATGATAGGGATATGGCAAAAAGACAGAGGATCACCTTAAAGGAGCTATGATTGGACAAATATGGGAACATTTCATTATCAAAATAATGATATTAACAGATTGACATTCTTGGTATAACATAGGAAACCATAAGTCCATTAGGTATAAATTAATAAAGACTAAATTGAAAGTTTGATAAAGGATGAGTATTTACAAAATATCAAAGTACCTCCTCAAAGAATCACTTAGTAATTGCAAATAAAAAATTTTAAAATTTACATCAGAGAAACCTTGCAAACACAACTCAAGGAAGTGAAAAAAGTACACATCCTAGTAACAGGATAAATCAAAATCTAGAAAGCAATGAATGGAACACAAATTTACCTCTTTGAAATTCCCACCAAAGATTTATAACCTTAAACTAATAGTGATGAAACAGCACACAAATCCAAATTGAGGAGGAATATATATAAGTCTCCCATATTTTTTAAAGTGTCATGGTGATAAAAGTTTTAAAAAGGCTATGTGTGATTCTGAATTTGATCTGTTAGCTATGAGGACATTATTTTGACATTAGGCAAAATCAAATGTTGCATAACAATTAGAATATAGCAATGTATGGATGGTGATACCCTGAATCTAAAGGTTATATTGCAGTTCTGTAGATAATATCCTTTTTATAGAAAATACACATCTTCCTCTTAAAAGATGATGAATCCTCAGGTTATCAACTTCCAAATAATTCAGAAAAAAATTCTTTGTACTTTACTTTCAACCTTTCCACAGGTTTGATTTTGGATCTTTTTGTTCTAATCTGCAAAAATTATATAAGCAAGGGAAATATCAAACATTTTTTGAAGAATTTTTAAAATCCTAAGCTTGGCATGACATAAAATGCCAAACATGACCTGACTCTTGACAACATTTCTGTTTAAACAAGAAAATATCCTTGTTTAGCAAATAAAGTGATGGCACTTTTCAACACAGGAGCCTCATACTTTTAAATTTTTCAACAATTGTTTGTTGGTATGAAACAGTTTGCACCCTGTGCTTCTGAGATATTTGTCCTGAGAATAAAGGAAACCTGCTGATCCAAAGGGAGATAAAAACAAACTGTCTTCTTAATCTTGATGAAAAGCACTGTCTTGTTCTCTTATTTAGTTGCTAACATAGTCTTCCTTAATGACAATGCTGAGCTTTCTTTATTGTTGTCTATTAATGCTATAATAAATAACTTATGTAGACGTGCACCTTTCTGTCATTCAGAGAATGCTGTATGTTAACTATATGAAACTTTATGTTAAGGATCCAAAGCTCAAAGAATTCTATTCATAATCATCAATTCATTCACCCCTAGTCCCATGATATTCCAATTTAACCAGAAGAAATCAAAGTTTTTGGCTACACAAACACAAGTTGTGGCTGGGCAATAGAGAAACGTATGTGCGGTTCATGAAGCTTCCAGTAGCCACAATATTTGGATGATCTGGCATAAATCCCAGCCCTAGCAATTGTGCACATTTGCTAACATTTCAATGTGGTGTGATTCTTGGTGGTTATCAGGTCAGACGTTAATAACCTTTACTGTTAAATAAGGTTAAGTAACCTTAAATCAGGTTAAATAACCTTTACTTTTAATCAGTCAGAAAGAAAATGAGG
>NW_012147853.1:1232675-1236361 GCF_000956105.1 Propithecus coquereli
TTTTCTCTTTCCTTCTCTTTTTCTCTCTTCCTTTCTTTTAAAATATGTTTAAAAATTTATGGAGGAGTTTTATGATGGCATCATCTCCATTCATTTGAATTGAAACTTGATCTCCTAGTTTTATTCATTTTTTAGTATAATCTTAGAAGATATCTTTGCATAAGACAAATACACAAGTCTGTCTGAAGGTGATCAAATGTTGGGAAGACAATAGTGGTTTATTGTTTGTCCCTGTATTTTCTTGCAATATGAGTGAAGAAAATTTGGAGATAAATATAATGAACCTGTGTAAGTGATAATGCTGAAAAATTTTAAGTTCATGTGTTATTTAAGCAATACTTAAATTGTACATTACTCTAACTGAAATGTTAATATATAGTTAATGGAAATATATCAGAATAAAATATCAATTAGTATTTTTTAAAAAATATTAGGCCTCAAAAAATAAAAGAATAAGTTTTTAGTAGAGCAAAGAATAATTTTACTGTAGATCATAAGTACTCAACTAGCATAAAATAATTAATATTTTATAAATACTTAAGTAGGCATTCAAATTAAGAGCTATAATTGGATCAATACTTCCAAGCAGGAAAATATGCATCTGCATTCTCTGTACACAATAGCCAAAAAATGTGCACAATGCCGTTTATGTTACTTATAATATTTTTTGTGTTTAAAATAAATAATGTAATCACCTAGACTTCTGAAATTCTCCATACTACAACCATCAGAGTAGATTTAACTAAATTGAGACAATTACTTCAAATGGAAGACTGAAACTAAATAGAATTTTTTTTAATTACTTGAACTTCAAAAAAATAGATGTACCTCAGTCCATCATTTTTATAGTAAAAAGAATAATTGCTTTTATAATTGAAACTGTTTCCTAATTCTAAGCTATCCTGAGATTCTCTGTTCTTTAGTATAAAGAATATCTTTGAATTCTGACTGTTCTGAGAAAACCAAAGTGGTAACCATCTGTGGAGTAAGTAATAATGTATGAATAATTTAAATGATTTCATGCTAGTTTAAGTTTAAAGGTATTTGCTGTCTTCAAAATAAAGTTGTAATTCTAACTGATAGACTTTGTTTCTTTCATATAATTATTAGAAATATTAGGATAACAAAGTGTTTATTATGACTACTTCATAATTTGTTTTATCTTTTTATAATATATATTTAATAGATAACTACTTAAATTATGAATGTATGCAAAATTTAATCATTTACATATAATATAAATTTAAAGTGTCATGATTTGGGGAGAAAAGTTAATTTGCTTGTGCTTATATTTCCTAATTTGAATTATTTTTTATGCTTTACTGAAATGATTTGACTTTTCATGTCTATAACAAAAGACTGCAAAAGAAAAATTACTTTAGCTGTATGACAAAACCATAGCAGTTGTAGGTACAGAGAAGAGAGGAGAAAGAGTTGACAAGTAGAGGGCTTTGTAATAAATTATTTCCTAAAATCACTTTATACCTCAGATCAAGGCACAAGTTGTACTGCTATCCTCTTCCCTCCTAACTTTTATAACATTTCATAAAATTTATTCACACAAAAATATTTTATATCTATAAAATAGTGTATTCATTTACCAAACTATACCCATCTATTACAATGTGGCATTCTTTGGAGGAAAAGGCCTTTAAATGTACCATACTTAAAGACATCACTTTAGGAACATTTATTTCATTATCATATTAGAAAATATTCAGATGAATTTTTAAAAATATTTTTATGCCACCTGTCTGTATATTCACAGATTTCAAATTCTTCCAAAGATGCACAGAATTTATGACACTATCAAGAGCAAATCTGTCCTTTCTCTTTATATCTGCCCTCATCAGCACATAGTATATGTATCTGATACATAATTGATATATGATAATTGGCTAATCTTTACATATGAATATCTGTGAAGTTATACATTTTTGCTACTTAAAAACAAAATAATTTAGACATAGAGATTTTAAGAATATTTTCCAAGGTCATATGGTTAGCAAGTAGCTGAGTCAGAATTTGAATTTAAGTCTTATTGACTGCAGTTGCCTCCTGCCAAAGAAAAACAGCCATGTCTCTTCTGGTCCAGAGGCCCACAGTCCTGACCTCTGTCTCTAGTCAGAGTGATTCCTAGCATGTTGCTTGCCAGGGCATCCAGATGGGTTTTTCCTTTCCACTTCTTATCCCATGCTACTTTAGGAAACCCTGAGCCGCCCCCCACTCCCGCCCCCATGATGGAAAGACCACTGACTGACTCCTGGAGTAAGAGTGCCCTCATTATTTTCCTCCTAGTTGCACTGCATTGCAATAATTTTTATGTTGCTGCTATGAGCTACACCGGCAAGCCTATTAATTTCAAAACTCTAGTGATGATAGGATCAAATATGCATCCATAAAACACTCAAGAAGAATGAGAGGAATCTTAAAGGCAAAGATATCTTATTGACTATATATACAGCTGTGACACACGGAAATCTCTAGCTTCAAAGGTGAAAAGGAAGTTAACTTTTTTCATTTTTTTGTCTCATTTTTGTTGTTTTGTTTTGTGTTTTGTGTTGTTTTGCAATGAGATTCATTCCGCCTATCTTCACCCAAAATTAGCTTCTGTTTTTAGGGAATAAGGTAGGAAGGGCTATTAGGTATGCAGGTGATCAAATCTCTTGCTAGTTTAAAACTTTCTCAATTAAAATATCATAAATTAAGTAACATAAGCACCATAAAACCAATTCTTTCTCAGCCCTTTTGGCCATTTTTGTATCTTTATTCTTATGTCAATTTTAATTTTATTTACTGATGTGGCTGTTTACAAGCCAACGTGGTAATAGGGACAACTCATTCTTGTCCCATGTAGTCTATATGCCATATTTTCTTAAAGATCAATTTTACTCTCTTCCTCTAACTGAAGTTCTTTTAACCTTTGCATAATGTATTTAATTTTATTTAATTTTCCAGCCATTGAATTTTCTTGAAGGCTCTCCTTTGAACCCTCTCCAAGTACTTGATCTCTCTCCATTTATAGAGACCAGAAAAGGACAATCACCACTTCTCTCAGGTGTTTTGAAGATGTATGAATAAAAATAAATGAAGCACTTGAAATTTCTAAGGATGTTTCATTATAAAGCAATGCTTGACACTTGTTATATAAGTCCCCCCAAATTATTTTAATTCCGTGCATACTTTCACAGTGGAGAGTCTGTGCTAGAGATTCAACAGAAATCCATCAGTGAATGTGTGCTGTGGGATGTGTGTGTGCATGTGTCTCTATGTGTCTGTGTCTATGTAACACTCATCTCTCCAACTTAAAGCTCCTACCTTTCCATCAGTATTAATGGAACTCCATGTGAATTTAGAAAGCACACACTTCAAGCTATTTGTTAACTTGTTGAAGCCATCAGGAAAGACTATTTGACTCTTTTACGTATTTGTTTTGAAAAGACCTTATGTATGTTAGTTATTTCTTTATATGATATTCTAAGAACTCAGCATAAATAACATCTATGGTAGAAAACTCAATAGATTATGTTAAAGAGTTGGGAAACACATAATAGAATTGTGTTTCTAGTAAATATTCATGAATACTTTTGCCATTCTGTTAGGCATATCTTCTGGCAAAGTGTTTCCTTTGCACTTCATCTGCATTTGAATGTGTCATAATTTTTACTACAGTTCTCAGAAAACAT
>NW_012147853.1:1240116-1242247 GCF_000956105.1 Propithecus coquereli
TTATTTTTTTTTCTTATTTTTATCTTTCTTGGGTAAATATCAAGGGATGGGAGTTCTGGGCCATATATTATGTATATGTTGATCTTTATTTAAAAATTGACAAATTGTTTTCCAAAATAACTATTCCATTTTGCATTCCCACCCGAAGCACAGAGACTTCACTTGTTCCATATTCTTGCCATTACTTGATATTTTCACTTTTAAAAATAGCATTTTAGCCATCCTAATAGGTGGCTATTAGGTGCTATTTCATAATTTTAATTTGTTTTATTCTAATGACTAATGCTGTTATGCATCAATTCATTTGTATTCATTCTCCGGTGAAGTGTAAAATCAAATTTCTTGCCCATTTTAAAATTTTTTTATTATTGAGGTAGGGTTCTTTATGAATTTTGGTTAAAAGTCCCTTATCAAATATTTGCTTAGCAAAACTTCCCTCCAGTGCATGACTTGCTTTAAATTTTTTGAACAACGTATTTTGAAGAGATTTTTTATTTTTATGAAATATAATTTACTATTATTATTTCTTTGTGTTTTCTGCACTTAATATAAGAAATCTTTGCCCATCCAGACATTGTAAATATGTTCTTCTGTTTCTTTTCCTCTAGAAGATTTATAGTCTTGAGTTTTATGTTTAAGTCTAGAGTGACTTTAAATTTTATTTTCTATGTGATGAAAGAGATGAGTTAAGGTTCATTTTTCATATATAGGTGTCTAATTGTTCAGCACTAATATTGAAAAGACTACTCTTTGTCCATTGAATTGGTTTGCCAACTTTTTCTAAAAGCAATTAACCATTATGTATAGATTTATGTCTGTACTCTCTATTCTGTTCCATTGATTTATGTGCCTAATTTTTCTCCAATACCATAAATTGATTTTCTTCTTCCCAAACCATAGGCCTTTTTATGTTATGTTTTCTTGTGATATTGTACTTTCTAAGACCTCCAGTTCAATGTTGAATGGAAGTGGTTAAAGTTGACTTCCTTGCCCTTTTGCCCAATTTTAGGATTATCACATTCAATATTTCATCATAAAGGCTGATTAGGTGTAGATTCTTAATACAGCCCTTTTCCAGATTGATAAACTTCCTATTATTTACCAACTTGATCACAGTTGTTATCGTACATAACGTGGAATCATTTCAAATATTCCTTCTGCATTGTATTGGTTTCCTATTTATGGTATAAATTACCATAAAATTGGTGACTTAAAACAACAAAAATGTATTATCTAATAGTTTGGTACTTCAGAGGTCCAAAATCAGTTTCACTGGGCTAAATTCACAGTGACAGCAGACCTGCATTGCTTCTGAATCTTCTAGGGGAGAAGCTTTTTACCTTTTCCAGCTTCTAGAGTCTGCCTACATTTCATGGCTTGAGTCCCCTCCCTCCATCTTTAAAGCAAGCAGCATAGCATCTTCTCTACTCTTTGACTTCTGTTGCAATCTTTACATCTCTTCTCTCTCTGATTTTGATCCTCCTGCCTCCTGTTTATAAAGATACATGTGAATACATTGGGTTTTCCTGCATTATTTCAATCTCAAAATCATTAACTTAATCACATCTGAAACATGTATTTTACCACGTAAGGTAACATATTCACAGGTTCCAGAGATTAGGCATGGACGATTTTGGGGAGCTTTTATTCAGCCTACCACAGGCATCTATTAAAGTGATTGATTATATGGCAGTGTTTTTTTTTCTTTTTTTTTTTAACATGGAAAATTTAATTGATTTATGTTCAATTGTTTAACCTACTTTGTAATCCATGGATAAACCCCATTTGGTCTTGATGTATTATTATTTTATATGCTGATGGATTCGATTTGCAAATATTTTATTGAATTTTTTGCACATTTGCTCATGAGGGTATTGATTTGTATTTTCTTGTAATAGCTTCTGGCAAGGGCTCTCTAATATCTAATAAAGCCACACGGGGAGAGGATTCCTCTTTCTTCCTCTGGACATTGCCATAGCTAGAGAGGACATCTCAAAATTTTAAGCCATTTTTCTACCAGACTCATGCGGAAGCCAATACAGAGAATAAGGGAGAACCAAACAGTCAGAGAAAAGCCAAGCTAAATTCTTGACATCCTGTGCCTAGAGCCTCCTTTAACACTAGGCTCTTG
>NW_012147853.1:1243272-1249633 GCF_000956105.1 Propithecus coquereli
AGAGATCACTAAGTAAAATGCTACACTGCAATCTCAGTAGGGCCAATGAAATGCTAGATTGCAAAACACAAAGTTTAGTAAGCCCACTGTAGCTACGTCATTAATTAAGTGAGCAAGCTTATTTTAAATGTTCTCATCCCCCTTCTGTTGAAATAAACATTTTATGAAAAGCAGTTTTATGATGTTAGAGAATTTATATAAACCATTATGTATTTTTAAAATAACTATAACACTTGAATTCAAAAATAAACTTGAAATAAAACACTTTGAGATTCCAAATTCTATTTGAAAATAGCAAATTTACCATTGAGGCACAGATTTTTTAAGCAATATTTTGAAACAATGTCTCTCACAGGAGAATAGTAACATATTTACATAATGGAATATTACTAAGAAATTATAAGGAATAAACTACTGATTCACGTAACAACATGGAAATTTTTTGAAAAGTTTGACTGAAATAAAGCAAAGGATTACATACATTCTAATCCCATTTATATGAAATTTAAGTAATCTAATGAGATATAAATCAGAATAGTGATTGTCTCTGTAAAATGAGAAGAAAGGGCTGGGGGGCAGAATTTTCTGAATTGAAGGTAATGTTCTATACCTGCAACCCCTGGGCTGCAGATGGGTACCTGTCTGTGGCCTATAAAGAATCGGAGGACAGGTGAGGGAACAAAGCTTCATCTGTATTTACAGCAACTCCCCATCATTTCCATCACCACATAAGCTCTGCCTCCTGTGAGATCAGCAGCGTCATTAGATTCTCATAGGAGCAGGAACCCTACTGTAAACTGCACATGTGAGGGATCTAGTTTACACACTCGTTATGAGATTCTAATGCCTGATGAGCTGAGGTGGAGCTGAGGTGGTGATGCTAGTGGCTGCCAATACAGATTATCATTAGCAGAGAGGTTTAACTGCACAATAAATGTAATGCACTTGAATCATCCCCAAACCATCCCTCCCAACCTCTGGTCTGTGGAAAAATTTTCTTCCATGAAACTGGTCCATGGTGCCAAAAGGTTTTGGACCACTGTTCTACACAGTAATTGGTATGTTACTTAAAAACAGATATACATTTGGCAAATTTCATCAAACTATGTCCTTAATACATGGAATTTTATAATACATAAGCAGATCGCAATTTTAAAAATTAAAGAAAAAGCAAGTTAACACTATATTAATACATTTTGCTTTATCATTTAATAGTCACCACTAGCTCTAAGTAGCTAGTCAATTCCTGTTCATTTGCTATCATGTGATTAACAACATTTAAAGTTCAATTTGTGGTCTTTGAAATATGTTCAAGGGCACACCATCTGTGTTTTAGTATCTCTGACATGAATTCCATACCATTGTCAAGATCTCTCTAGTTATGCACACCCCAATTCAGGTGTCATATGCATTCTTACTTATTATGGAGTTCACTAGAAAGTTCCCTGTGCAACTTACATTGTTTTCTCTAATTTGTCCTCATACTTTTCCAAGAACAAAGGGGACATTTTTGAAACTATTAATAAATACTTTAAGGAGAACGGGTTATGAATTTTCTGTAGGAATTCATCTCCTTATTTTATAATAATATAAATGCATCTTCTATCAAACTGTCCTTCCCAAAGCAACTGAACAATATTTTCTAACAGTGGTCCCTCTTTCTAGAATATGACAGACATTCAAATTAATTTCCACTTTCAAAGTATTAATGGTTTGTGAAATTAGACTTAGTAAGACAAACTGGATAGGCCATACAAACTCTTCCCCGCACCCAGACTTTCTCTATTTAAGGGTAATGCTCGGTTAGTATTATATTTCAGAACCAAAGAGCTATGCAGAGACAGGAAAAACAACACAAAACAAAACAAAAAGCAAGAACATCTACTGTTCAAATGAAGAGAACTAAAGTTAGAGTAAGAAATAATTGGAACAAAAAATTTCATAATAGCCTCAAAGAATGCACAATCATTTTAATTTTGAAAACAATAAAACTCAGTTTTGCATATTTAAATGCCTCCATTAGAGTGTAGTAAGAATTTTCACTTAGTGTTTTTTCATCCACATAATATGAATATGAATTGGAAGGTGACATGTTAAAGTGTTTCCACTTTACAGAAATAAACTGAGGCATAAGGAAATGTCATTAGAAGAAAATATGGCTCACAGCAGCTGGCACTCTCCACGTTAGTATACTTATCCAGAAGGAGATTTTTTTTTTTTTCCAAAATTTTTCACAGTTTCGTTCAAATCAAACGAATATGGAGTAGAGTAGTCGAGATTTGCAGATTTTCATGTTAATAAGTGAAAGATAGAGAAGCTGAGATAAAATTTTATATAAAAACCAAACTGCTTTTAAGAAGTATCTCGCATGCTACCAGGCAAGGAAGACATTTTATGAGTGATTAGTGTCTCTGAAATCTGTAATTTCCCCTAGTTTCAAATAATCCAATTGGATAATTCTGTTCTCAGAAATGCAAAAATCAACCAAATCCAATTCTTCAGAGAAAAGCTTTCACACAATCTGGCCGAGTGTAAAAAGCAAAGGCAGAATGCCAATGTGGATTCTTTAGTGTGCCTATACTGTCTAATTTGATCCAGGTGAAAAAAATAGAAAGATAAAATAATTGTCTGTTATCTTAATTGCTTTTGGTATTATGTGCACTCTCTCTATCCCTGGAGCTATTTTAGTGAGGGCGGAAAAAATGATATCAGTTGATGTTACCCAATGGTATCAATTTGAAGGCTGACACGTTCTTCTTGCATTCTATCCAGCTCTGCACACTCAACAGGAAACATGGTTTTGAATGGAAATGCTGGCACGACCTGACTTACACTGTCAGAGCTCAACAGTGTGAAGTCCATCGCTACTAATGATCATGCCACAAACTGCCAGCATGACATTATTAACGACACTGTCTGAGATCTGCAAACCTCTGGTGTATCAATTAGCAAAAGTGCACACTGTCAGTTTAATGTGAAGATTAAACATCCAAAATAAAGGAAAATTTAATCTGAGGTTCGTGGCTATTTTCTAAATGTTCAGAGCATTTGGTATTGGTGCCTTATGCATTTCAGGCTGTTAAAATTATAGTAAAATGACTCAAACTCCTCATATTCATTTGGATGACCTATTGAATTTAAGGATATTAATGGGGTGGGATTAGGAGTAGCTTGGGAGGGGGTTATGGGGTGACCATGAAAGATATTTATAAGGATTTCAATAGACTCTCCCCTTTTCGAAAATGGTTGCTAATAAGGGAACTTAGAGTTCATGATAACTTTGCTCAAAGTAGCTCTTGATCTTTCTAACATACTACCATCATTTATGCATAGACACACATATCTGTAATTCCTCACTCAGTAAACATTCACTAATGACTTCTATATTTCAGGCAGAGACATAGGTTCTGTTCCTAGAAAACAGATAAGTAAGGAAAGACTCTGCCATTTACAATGTTATAATTGAGTTTTTACTTTTTTCCACAAGTTAGTTGAGATAATCACAGTTAAATCATATCAGTGAACCCCCACCATAGATTTACTTTTTGTATATTAAATTGAAATTTTCAGTCTATCTAAACTCCCCATTCTACAACATGATGTGCTTTTGAACTGATTGTGAAAGTTCACATACAAAAATTAATCTTTTGATATTATAATAATAGTACCTACTATTTAACACTATTGTAAAGCACTATGTTAAAGCACTATGTACATAATTATTTCATTTAGAAGCAATTATTGAGCACCTACCATGTGTGAGACTCTAGGCTGTGCTGAAGATACAATGGTGAACAGAATAGATAAGTTCACTTTTTTTTAGTTGTATATATTTTGGTTGGGAGAGATATATTTATAAAATAAAATAGCAACTGACAAATAAGGAGAGATAACAGCTATAGCAAAGGTAAAACACAGTGACAGGGTAGGATCAAGTATAATGTTAGAGGAAAATCCTCTCGATGTTTGTATTCCAAATTAACAGAAATATGCATTTCCCTCATAGGGTTTCTTCTCCTCCTAAATTGCAAAAAGAAAAAAGAAAAAGAAAAAGAAAAGGCTTTACTCAGTTTAGAGGTGATCAAGAAGTGAAGAAGTCCATCTACCATAACCAAGTGGTTCTGCAGGAAGCAAGTTCAATGTACCACCTCCTCCTCTACTTTTCTGACACAATGGAATGATTGTGATCATTCCATCATTCACATGGATGATTATGATCACTTTCAGTTATGCTCTTACTGTTTATATTTTATTTTATGGCATTCTAAGGTTGATGCTCGAAGCTCCAGAATGACTTAAGTTATATCCATCAGATTTTTTATATAATATGTTGGTTATCAGTCTTAGTTCTCAGTATGTTATGATATTGCTTTTTAAGCCTTTCTCAGTATATAGAAGTAAATCATTAGAAATCGAGTGGTGAATTACCGACCTAGAATCATACTTAACTGGATAGCTAGGTAGATAGCTTAGAAAGATAGGTAAATAGATAGATGCATAGATAGATACATAGATACACAGGTGATAGATAGGTACATTTCCACTAAGGAGAAAGATATGCAGATAAGAGGAGAAGAACAATAGTACTCAAAACTTGAGATTTTGAATCAGAAGAATCTTGGCTCAAATTTTAGCTCTGCAACTTCTATAAACTTCCACTTTCTTCATTTTCCTGCTCTGTAATATGAGAATTCAGAAGATACATAAATTGTGAGGATTCAATGAGATATTTTATTTAAAGTACTTTTCCCAATATCTAACACTGACGACATTTGATAAGCCTTAGTTTTATTATTAACTCAAATATATTAAAATGTATTAAATGTTTTTAAAACTGAAAATTATTATATAAATATAAGATATTATAGATAGTATAATACATGTTTCACTCATTCATGCATCCATTCATTTACTCAACTGAATTTGATGCGCTGGAATTCATAGCCATATTATATGTTGGTACAGGAAGCCTTTCCTTCAGATGCAGGAAATCAGAAGAGACCACTGTTTTAATTAGTAGTAATTTTAAAAAGCTAATCAAGCTTCAAAATAATAGTTTTTAAAATCTCATCAGAGATCTATGGACACAAAGATACCTAAACAAACTAAACTTCAGAAAGTAACAAGCCTTTCATAAGAAAGAAGAGGCTCATGGGCTACTCTCATTCTAGTAGAATAGTGAAGAAGAGAAATCCGTATAGAGGAGGATATGGCAAAACCAGGCAAACTATTAAGGAACTTTTAACTGTGACACATCAACTTCCATGATATCTTAGAATACTGAAAAGCCCCATTAATCAAGAGAGTCTACCCACCTGCCAATTCTTAAATTGCGTCTTCGCTAATTGCAGCAGAAGGAGTTAGTTTCACGACAGCTGAGGGTCATGGGGAGAATGCAGAGAATAAGAGCTAAGAGTTATCCCTGTGAGATGAATAGACCTTTCACAAATAGAAAGTTTCCTCAGAAGTCAGGAATTAGGCAGATGAGCTGAGTATAATTCATCAGAAGCATTGTCAAATACCAACTAACAATAACTGACAATGGAGCTGAAGAATCCTTCGAGACATAATACACCTTCAAAGAGTGATGGACCAATGCCTTTGAAAGGGCAGGAGAGGAATAGCAGGGCTGAAAGAGATTCCTTCAGTTAAAACAAAACAAACAAATAAAAAACCAGGAGGAGGAGGAGGGACAGGATTGCATATGTCACCTTCCAGTGACCAAAAAGTCTGGTATCTGGGCTGTAAAGCAGAAAGCAATCTCCTGCAATTCTGGAATTAATGTGTCTCAGCTGTAAAGAATAGGCAGCTCTCAAATAGTTTACAGGTGCTCAGTTTTTTTGATCCCAGCAAAAGGAAAGATATGATCCTGCCTCCAAACATTTGAAGATGATAGTGAATTAAATCAAACTAAAGCTGCAGCAAAGCCTATTCAAAGGCATAGCAGATTGACTCAGATTTTACTCTTGCTGCCTAGCAGAAGACAAGGTGTGCCTTTCATATATAAGGTCTGGCACATAAGTGAAGATTACAGGACACAGGGAAAAAAGTGGCAACTGGTCAAGAGAGGAAAAGTCAATAGAAGTAGGGCAAGAAATTATTCAGATATTGAAATTGTATGAGAAAAGTATATAATAGCTATGATAAAATAATAAAGATATAATGAAAAGGGTAGACTACTTGTCCCCAAAATGTTAAATATTAGCAAAGACATGGAAAAACTGTAAAACAGAAACAAATGAAAATACTACAAATGAAAAATATATTAAAAATCATTTCGCTTGCCCATTTGTTGATGGGGTTGTTTGATTTTTTCTTGTTGATTTTTTTGAGTTCTAGATAGATTCTGGTTATCAGCCCT
>NW_012147853.1:1252453-1256176 GCF_000956105.1 Propithecus coquereli
AGAGAAACACTCACATTGGCTTGATGGCTATTTTATCATGCTTGTCCTTGCTTTTCAAAACAACAAAACACACATACAAATTTGGGGGGAAGAAATATTTAATTCTGATCAATAGTATTCATAAAATTCAGTGGGACCTACATATTAGTAATTGAATATAACTTGTCCATCGGAGAGAAGATATTATTTTCCCAGAGAGCAGAAAATGTTTCTAGATCTTCTTCTAAAAGTATGAAAGAGTAAGCCCAGAGCTGTGAGTTCAGACAGTTGCAAGAGGTTAAACTCTAAAGCCAAGCGATAACCTCTTATTGAAATAGCATGAACTAAAATAGATAATACCTGAAGAATATCAGTTTTTTGGAGAAAGCTTTTTCTTTGGATGTGCTCAATACTTAGAGACTCGATATTTCCTTTTTACCCAATTTGAAAAGAATATGTAGACGTATCACAGACAGATACAGAAAGGGTAATGGAGAAAGGCTTTTTGGAGCCTAGAGAGAGGTGTAAGAGGTAGATATATCTGAGAATAGAGGCTCTGTTTTCTTCCAAGAGTTCTGCTGCTTTGTATTTTAGGAACATATTTATTTTACCCATTCAGCCCATTTGTTAATTCCTTCCCACATCTGTATACCGCTGCTGTTTTTGCAAATGACCCTTTTAGTGATAATGGAGTTGTTTACAAGGTGCTTGGATTAAACCAGAGATTTAAGACTTGGTTGCTAGGGTTTTTCTAATCACCACTACTATCTTCTGAAGGCTGACAGGCTCTCAAGTACAAGAAGTCCAAAAAAAACAAAAAACAGTTTTAGTTAAGGTATAATGAATTTGCAAATTGATAATAACACATCTTTCAGGCAAAGTAGAAATTTAAGATCGTCGGCCTAGGCAATATCTTGGGAATCTAATAATTACATATGTTGAAAGTGGTCAAGATGCCGTGTTTCAAAACAATTGTTCACTGTTACTCACTGCAGTCCCCAAACACCTCCACACCTCAGGGCATAGTTCCAAGCAGTCCTTGTTGAATTGCTTTTCATCCAAATTTTGCTCCTTGGGAGACTAACGCTGGAGAGTTTTCCCCAAATCAAATGAAAAGAAATGAAATTTTTGCTTTCTGTCATTTGACACACCAACCTCACACTTCATTTTAGATCTTCTTTGTTGTGTGTGTTGTCTTCATTCTCTATGGTATTCTTATCTTGAGTTTAAAATGCCCAGCTGCAGACCAGTTTTCAGGAGAAAGTTGACCTCTGTGTCTTTGAATTTCCAATTTCCTTTTCTTTTCCTTACAGATATCATTTGTAGTGGGGAGGACAGGCAAGGACATTTTTAAATAATGTTCATTAAAGTAGATTACTTTCTAGATTACAATTTAAATAAAATTATTTCATTTACATGAATACCTAGTTTAGTTGCTGAAATATGAATATGAATAGAACCATGTTTTATCAAAGAATGAGAATGTCCTATAATGCAGAGTGGTGAAATGTTATTGTAATGCTGTCTTTCACTTACAGTCTGAGAGTAGTCTATAAAAAATAAAAACAGATTAAGTACAGCTAAGTTGTCTGTTTGACAGCTGCCAGTAGTAGTAATACAAGCACAAGATGTTGGATAGCAGATGAGTCTACCTAACTGCACATATTCTCTTCTAATGTTAATGCCAAAAACATTTTTCCTTTAGTGTGATACTGTGCTTTTTCTTATAAGTGTGAATCTGAGCTATTGAGCTCCCTTTTTATATGACAATTATTCTGCCCAGTATCTTGTGATAATCTTTTATTGGTAGCTGGCTGTTTGTATATTTATGCCTTTAGCCTCTAAACCGTACAGTCTTTTAGTTTATAGGCTCTGGAAATTTTTTCTTTGTTTTAATCTCTCCCTAACACCTAGGAAGGTGGTTTTGAATCACAGGTATAGGTATATTTGTTTGATACTTGAGTATATATTTTGTGTTTTTGGGATAAATGTATTTTCTTTCCTAAATGCTACTTCTGAATTAAATGTTCCTATATTCATACATATTTGACATCAGAGTATATACAACTCTGAAACCCTAACATTTCAGAACAAACTAGCATTTTGTCCTAATAGAATGAAATTAGTTGTCTAAAGTCTAGATTCTGGGATTTACCTAAAAATAGAGTAATCCTTTACTGTACTTTGCTGTGGAGGTATCTATTGACAATAATATTAGTGATCTATAAACTATACATTCAAAGGAATTTGACTAGGAGAACAAAATTTCACCCTTCTTAATAATATTATAAGTATTACACTTATCATTGGCCTTGAGATCTTTTCATTGATTTAATTTTGTACCTAAGAACCATTTTAGATTTTGTGATGATTTTTCTAATGGATATTCAACTATTCTTAAACTTCTGACATAAAATGTAACCTGGTGTTCTTCAGTTCACAATAACCTGGTAGTCCTAAGTATGTAATCAATTTCCAACTCACATAGCCTGATCTGTAGGATTGTTTCTACTGAAGCTTCATCAATTTTCATCAGACAAACTGAACAGTCAATTTACAGTGCAAAATAGCAATTCTATTATATGACTATGAATAAGAATCATCACCATCCTATACAATTTAATGAGCTCTAGATTTGATTAAACACACAGGGTAATGATGACCTGGCAATCTAACCCCTAGTAAGATTACTTCAAAATGACATCTGGATAATGTCAATGAAATCATTTCGTTATAAAGTAGGCCAGACCTACTTTGGTCTTGTGTGGACCAAAATTCAATCCACACGAGAAATGATTTCCTCCAAACATGTTACACTTCTATCTCAAACATTAATCCTAAGCACTCATTTGTCCCCGCTCCCTTGAATTTCTTTGAGAATTATAGTTGAATGAACTACATCGTTTTTATTTCCATGTTTGAGCTGTAAGTAATGTGCTCTCAAGGTGCAAGTAATTGACTTGCTAGCTCTATCACAATATGGGAGAGGAAAATCCCCAATTCCATTTCTAACTGTATTTCCCCAGGCCTGATTAGTTTTGGAGACTTTCTACAGAATTGTCTTAGTCCATTCATGTTGCTAAAAGGAATACATCAGAGTGGGTAACTTATAAAGAAAACAGGTATATTTGGTTCATGGTTCTGCAGGCTTTGATTATAAATTCCAACTTTGCTTCAATCCTCTGATCCTATAATTCAGCATAAGGCCTTAAAGTAGCCATACCACTTCTTGAATGCTTTGCTGCTTAGAAATTTCTTGTGCAAGCCTAGATCATCACTTTGAAGTTTGGCCTTTCACAAAGCCCTAGGGCATGGACACAATGCAGCCAAATCCTTTGCTGCTACAACAAGGGTGACCTTTACTCCAGTTCCCAGTAAGATCCTCATTTCCATCTGAGACCTCGTCAGCATGGCCTTTATGCTATTTATTTCTATTAGCATTTTGGTCACAACCACTTAACCAATCTCTAAGCAGTTCCAAATTTTCTCTTGTCTTTCTGTCTTCTTCTGAGCCCTCCACACTATTACAACCTCTGCCCATAACCCAGTTCCAAAGACACTTCATATTTTCAGGTATCTTTATAGCAACACCCCACTCCTTGGTACCAACTTTCTGTTTTAGTCTATTTTCAGTGCTATCTGAGGCTGGATAATTTGTTAAGAAAAGAGGTTTACTTGGCTTACAGTTCTGCTAGCTGTACAAGAAGTATGGCACTAGTATCCGCATTGGGTGAGAATTGCAGG
>NW_012147853.1:1256253-1257607 GCF_000956105.1 Propithecus coquereli
AATTTGCTGAAATAAAAAAAAAAAAAAGAAAAAAAAATCAAGAAAAAAACTGTCAACTAATTATTCTATATCAACTAAAACTACCATCAAAAATATGAGATCAAAATAAATGTATCCTTAAGAAGACAGAAAATAAGATAACTTGTTTCCAGCAGATTCACACTTCAAGAAAAGCAAGCAGAATTTCTTTGGACTGGAGAGAAATGATGCCTGATTGAGTCCCAGATCTGCAGGAAAAAATAAAAACACTAGTAAAGGCACATATCTGGGTAAATATAAACAAAAATACTGACTATTTAAAGCAAAAGTATATCAATGTTTTGGAGGGTTTGGCATACATAGAAGTAAAATATAAGACAAGAACACAGAGAGTGGGAAGTGAACAAGTAGAATTATATAGGTTTATGTTCCTTATATGATTCAAATAATAGTACATTTGAAGGTAGAATATGATTAAAGATACATATTGTAATTTTTACAGCAACAACTAAACAAGACTATGTTGAGGTATAGTTGTGTGTGTGTGTGTGTGTGCCTGTGTGTAACCTACACAATTAAGTCTCTTGAATTCAATGAAAGGAACAAAAAAAACTCCTATTTTCTTCAGTGAAAAAAAATGCCAACAGTCTTTACCTGAATTTTATAATTAAACAATTGGGAAGAGCAAAACAAAACAAAAAACAAAGGACTGTAGAGGTGAAATTCTCCTTTAATGTCTAATCTCAAAAGTGCTATTTTTAAATAGGATTATAAATGCTGAAACTCTGCTCAATAAAACATTTATGAGGTCAAGGTGACTGATCCCACACTCAAAAAATTATCTTCATACAAAATATACTGCATGAGAAAAAAGATAAATAAAATGGATTGTAAACAAGGTTCCATACAGACAAAACAAACAAGAGATCTGAAAAGAAGTAACAAAATAATAAAGTGAAAACATTATGAAAATAAAACCCGAACTAACTGAAGTCCTTTATCTCTTATTTATATTTGTGTACAAATGAGGTAGACTTGATATGAAGATGTAGACTGTTTTCAAATGAAGAATGAAAAAAATGGTAATAATGAATATGTTTTTAGATTCTATCTCATAATAAGAAGGATGAGCTATGGGAATTTAAACACAAATTAAGGGTACTGAAGATTTTGGTGAATTTTCCAATTCACAAAAGTAACCTTAAATTTCAACTTGAAGTAATTATCATTTATATTCATTCTGAGTCACTAAAAGCATTAACTTTGAAAGAGATTGTAAATACTAGATTGCAATGTTATTCCTTTTGGGAAACAACCAAGTTAAGGAAGAGCTTAAAATGGGCAACATTTGCTTCTTGAAATCAACTTTTTTTTT
>NW_012147853.1:1263452-1266816 GCF_000956105.1 Propithecus coquereli
TTTGCATTGACTTTAATGAACTATAATATATAAATTTGATAATGAAATATAATCAGCACAAATCTGGTGCAAACCAAAACCTTTCAAATCTGGAAGTGGATTATATATAACAGAATACTTTTACTGAAATTAAGATGACTCCTGCTAAAAAAATATACTTCCAAAACAAAAGCAGACAACTCTAAAAAAAAAAAAGAATTTATAAGCATAAAAATCAAAAGACGAACATTTCTAATTTTGGGGAGTTACAGCAAAAATGAGACATATTTCTCTCATCGTATTTGATGAAATCGAAGCCTAGGTTTTTAGTGTTTATTTTTTCCCCTAAACTGTTGGCAAGCCACCGTTTTATGAGTATATCTTTCTCTTTCTCTAAGGAAAATGGATACTCACTGTTTTTTTTTTTTTAGGTTACCATTGTATTTTTCAAGCTGAAGACTTTTTCTTCCACCTAAATCTTATTTTAATAAGACCTGCATTTGAACTCTCTAAGCCCCTGTTATTACCTTGCTTTCTCCAAGTGAATGCTTTTCCATGTGCAATGAAAAAAACAGGATTGTTGCCCTGGCAGGTGATTTTGCAGCTTAAGGCTTTTCTTTCCGTGTTTCTCTATGTTTTCCTCTGGAGTCCTAGTATATGAACTTGCCCACGTTCACCACTTCTGGAAGGTTTCTTGTTAAGCTTTTGAGAAGCTCTCACTCCACCTGTAAGAAACAGCCTCTAGGAGCAAATAATTCATTCTAGACTTTAACATATCCAGGCTCTGTTGTGAGATATAACTTTAGTTTTTCCTCTTTATTAGCTTTATTTTTGAAGATGGGCCTAAAACCTCATATGTTCCAGTAAATCTGGATTTTTCAGAATCCATAAGTGAATCTTGAAGATTATCAAATACCAAGAATTTACAAAAAAGAAACAGGATCTCTCAGTATAAATAGTTAAGGTTGCAACAACGAGCTCTGCTTTTCCTAATAAAGTTATTCTCAGTCCCTCCTTTCTTCACTGCCTACTCCAGCACACATACACGGAGACCAGCTCTGTTGTTTATAAGAAGGAAAATATAAATGATGACAGAATCCTTAGGAGGTATTTTAATTTTAGACCTTACAAAATTTAGTAAAATCCTCTCTATGGTTAGTCTTGGTAAAAAAATCACTTGACTACCATGGCATGGAGGGTGCTTTATGGCCAATCAAATGTTTTAAAATCTCAATAAACAAATGGTCTCAAACTTAACTACAGGAACACAGGAACCATTGCTTTAGTGGAGAAAGAAGATAGGAAAAGGTCAGAGATCCTGTACAGCTATATTGTAATTTCAGGATTTGTGACTTATAGGCCATTATCATATGATTTTTTTACATAGAGAATAATCGATAAGATTTGCTCATTGTTCGAGTAAATGAGATACCATATCAGGAGGTACAATCATATGTAATAAGAACAGAATCTAAAATGTTAAAGCTGGAAAGATATTATATCAGTGCATTAAATAAGAGACATAAGAAAGCAGATTTCGAAAACAAGAGGAAGAAGAGATGCAACAAGACTTAAACAAGTAAAACAATATATTCACTAATTTAATGAATATTGAATTTCCAAATCTTCAGGAGTATTTCTTTTATGTTTATCATGAAGTATTTCTCTGGTGCCTGGGTCAATTCTTAAAGGGATGGAGCCAAGTTGATTCATGATGTAGTAAAGCATCGTAGCAGCTTTAAAGACTAATGGCTCCTTTCTAAATTTATCCAATCAGGACTCTCTCTGTGTGATGGGAATATGAAGGCAGAAATGACTCAACACATATAGGAAATTGATAAATAACTAAGATATGCATATGCATATTTGTGAAAGGGCAACTTAAGCATGCCTGTTTTCCTACTTTGTACTTCTCCAACTCTAACTTTTTGACATCTTTAAGCTATCTCTTAAGGATTCATTCAGGGCTCTCATCGTCGACGCCAAAGAATTACCCTCTCTGGCATATTTCATATATTAAACTTTCTAAATTTTGCTAATCTTCATACACAGTAATTTCATGTTCCATTCCTAAAAGAGTTCTTTCGAGAAAATATCTCATCTTTAAATCAATGAGAAGCCTTTCTTCACAAAGAATGTTTTCTCTAGAAAATGTATAATTAGGATGTCAAAATTGGATAATTGACAAAACATTAAAATCCACTGAATAGCTACCTTGGGCAATAGGGCTCTTTGTAAGACATCAAGTCACACCTCCTCCTAAGTTTCCTATATAAGACTCATGCTGCTTACCTATCCTATAATTGGGTCAAATTAGAGGTATTTATAGCCCATGAGTCTAATATACACCATGGTTTTATTTTTTTCTAAATGTTTGATGTGTGAAATTTTCCGTCAAATTTGTATCCCAAGAATACTAAGATATAAAAATCAGGTTACAAGCAGACAATCAAAACTGTAGGAAAAATACAATATTTATGTAGTAATCTTTAGTGAGGAAACTAATGAGAAGAGAGGGAGAGTGACTTATTTCAGTTTAACTAAAAATAAATAAATAAATACCTGAATGTTCTTCCACACTTATTCAAAAAGATTATAAACTCTATGCTTCAATAATTGTCATTTTCACATTTTCCCATTCCTCTCTCCACTCCAATTCCTTGCAATCAGTTGATGTTATTGGATATTTTCGACTTTAAAATAGAAATGTAGTTTGTAAATATGATAATAGTGAAATACTCTATAAACACTGCAAAGTCAACCTGAGAATCAAAATTAAACTGAGTTTTTCTACACATTGCTTTTAAAAATATTTAGTATCAGGACTTTAAAAATATTACTGATGATGCACAATGGAAAATGGAATCCACACTTTTTGGTAAAATACATTAGCTCTCTGTAATAAGCAAGCACAGTTCTCAAACCAAACTATATGCTTGATTCTATAGAGGACTGCCTGAATGTTTAAAATCAGGAAATATATAAAATCAGGAGCAAAAGATATGTGCTCATTTTAGTATTTTTCCCCTACTTGTGTACAATTTATATATATCTTGTGGATTCACACTTATTAGTCTATACATTTTTCTACCCAAGATCCAGTAAATGAAAATTTAAATATTTGAATGACCAGTATAATATAGACATAGATACAATCCACATATAAGCTATTTACTAACATTTCATTAATCTATGTGTTTTCTTTACTCTGACTAAAAGGAAGAATGTGATTTTTATATATTTCATCAAGTTAATACTCTTTATTGTATTTTAAAGAATATCCTGACATATAATATTTAGAAATAAAGGGAAATTTAATAAAATGCAATTTCCTACACAATCCTTTAGTAAAAAAAAAAGTTACAGTGAACTAAGTAAAAGTAAA
>NW_012147853.1:1270671-1271191 GCF_000956105.1 Propithecus coquereli
GGGGTCTCGCTCTTACTCAGGGTGATTTTGAACTTCTGAGCTCAAACAATCCGCCCGCCTCGGCCTCCCAGAGAGCTAGGATTACAAGCGTGAGCCACCGCGCCCGGCCTTATGAAACTTATTTTTATCATCTCTTTTTCTGTATGTTTCAGTCTGTGCATCTCTTGGTGGGTGAGGATAGGCTTCATATAACCACAGGACAGTATATATCAGCATTTCTTTACTCATTAATACTGGAGAATCACACTATAAGCAAATTTAAGAGACATGGTATGTATGGATCGATACACAAATATTTTCCATGAATATATTGATACTTATGGGCACATATGGAAAATTACAGTCATCAGAAATCAAGCAGGTGAGGGGGGGAGGAGGAGACGGGTAAATTCACACCTATCGGGCACAATGCACACTATCTGGCTGATGAGCACACTTATAATTTTGTCTCAAACAGTACAAAAGCAATTTATGTAATCAAAACGTTTGTACCCCTGTAATATTCTGAAATAAAATTAAA
>NW_012147853.1:1271241-1294998 GCF_000956105.1 Propithecus coquereli
AATGGATTTATGCCACCTACAAAATTAATTTTTTTAAAAAAAAATACTTATATAGGCATCTAGAAGTGTTTTATTGGAACGGCATAGGTAGAAGAACAAATAATAAAAGATAAACATCATTCATTCATCTGTCTTCTCATCTCACTGTGCATCAACTTATCCAACCATCTATCCTCCTTACTCTCATGTTCCTAGAGTGTTTCCAAAGTTGATAAATCTCCCAATGAGGCACTTTATCAGCTTCCAGTGAGGGCAATAATGATGAGCTTTCTATGTTATCAGTTGTTTGTTTCTCTGACATATACGTGAGGCTTTCAAGTGATAAGAGATTTAAACCTAAGTCTGAGCAAGATTGAAGTGTGATAGTGTTTAAATCTAAGTATGAGACATATTCCAAACATTCTAATGTTAGAATGTCAAACCTGAATACAAAGATACAAGAATTAGCTGTTAGATCTATGGAAATATTGCTGTCCCCTGAAATCTTATGATCTTATTTGGAAAAAGGGTTTTTGAAGATGTAATTAAGTTAAGAATCTTGAAGTGGAATCATCCTAGATTAGGATGTACCCTAAAACTAATGACAAGTTTTCTTAAAAGAGAAAAGAAGAGGAGAATACACAAAAAGAACATTTGTCACATTTTCAAAGTGGGATCACATCTGTCATTGTGCTTTGATTGCCATCAACTTGAAAACTATTATAGATAGTGCATGTTAGTGTTTCAGGTAAGAGATAATTATGGCCTGGACATAGGTACTTGAAGTGGAAATGGAGAGAAACCTGAGCTATATTTAGGAGGCAGAGGTAGTAGGATTAGGCAATTGTTAAGATTCCAATGGTTAAGGAAGATTGAGGAATCAAGAATGACTTTCAAATGTCTGCATTCATGAAAATCAGATATACAGTATATGCAAATTATACATCTATTACTCAGTGTATGAATAGCATATTAATATTAAAACAAAAGATAAATCGTATGGTGACGTAGAATATTCCATACTTGATGAAACACTAAATTTGGAGAACATTTAAGGAAAACTACTGTGATGGCTATGCTTGGGGTCATTTGTTTGAACAGTTGCATTCTTTTAGTGTCACCTTAGAGTTTCATAATAATATTTCACTTTAGCTCTGGAGCAATGAACTGAGTACAGATATTTTATTTAACATTTGCAAATCCCATTGTATTTTATCTTTTTTTTTTGTTGCTGCCATTTTAAGAATTCATTGCTCTCATTAATGTAGAAGTCATTCATTTTCACTGAATCACGTCTTTGCTTCTATCTCATTCTTGCACATTAATACACAAGAGAACAGTTCTAAATAATGTTCCACATCTAACCTTTGTTTCAGAACATTCACATATGCACACTGCAGATGTAAAGCACAGCTTCCTTGTTGTTACCACTAAAACAAGCCTTTAAAGACAGTGAAATGAAGTTTAAAATAAGAGTCTTATTAAAAGGTCCAGATAAAATCTAGCTAATAATTTGAGGATGGCATCAGTTTGCTAAGCTTGTCAAGGACCCTGCTGACATGGAAGATGAATGAAAGTTGCCTCCCCGGGAATGTGCTTTATGACTATGGCTGTGTTTCTCTTGCCTGATTAAATCATTGAAGAAGAAAAAAAAATGTGAAGTGTTACAATGCAAGCTTGGAAAAACAAAACAAAGTCATACGCTGTTCCCTCAGAGAATCAATATGATAGAAAGGCTGTTCTACTTTGCCGTATAAGGGTTTTTAAGTCCTAATGAAGTCTACATTGGCCCTGCTCTCCTTACATTACCTTACCTCTCAGGTTTTTTTGCTTCAGAAATTTACTAGTGCCTCCTCAAGGTGAAATTAGGTTCATGATTTACTAAACTCTGAAAAAATAATTTGCCATTTTTATTTGATTATTACCAAAAAGCACATGTAAACCAAATTTATTTTGGAAAGGATAGAGCTTTCATTATGAGAGTTGTTTTTTTTTTCCCTATCATCTGTTTATTTGCTAAATACATGGTACCTTTAGACACTATCTTTCTTCTAACATGTCCTTTCTTCTAAATTTGTTTAATATCTTCTTAAAAGTTAGTCTTGTCTCCTGCCTCTTTAAACCATTCCAGAATCTTCTCTACTATTAAATTCCAACAAATTTTAATGATTAAATTGGTGTACAACTGAACTTAGTGGCATTTTTAGAAATAAAACAACTTGTTACTAAAGAATCAGAAATTATATGTTTAACCATTCATGTCTTGTTCTTGATCTTAGAGAAAAGCATCCTATGTTTCATGATTAAGTATGATGTTATCTATGGGTTTATGTAGCTGTTCTTAACCAAGTTGGAGAATTTGCCACCTGTCCCTAGTTTGTTGAGTGTTTTTATCATAAAAAAGAATTACTGGTTTTGTCAAATGCTTTTTTCAGTACTTATTGGATGTTCATGTATTTTTCCCCTGTCATTTCTTTTATCAATATAATATGTTGCATTAGTTGATTTTTAAGAGGTTGGATCAACTTTGCATTCTTGGTATATACCACAATTTTTCATGCTTTATAATGTTTCATAATGTTGAAGATATTTTCATCAATATTGAAAAGAGACATTAGCCTGCAGACTGCTTTTCTTCTAATATCTTCATCTGGTTTTGGTATTATGATAATACAGAAATCATTATTTTTGAGTCTTCATGAAATACTCCATCCTGTCCGAGTTTAGGGTGAGGCAAATGAGGTACTTGACTTGGGTGCAAAATTTTAAGTGATTGCCAAAATATTTCATAATCCAGATAAATAATGTTTAAATGTAATATTTCAAAATATTAAAATTAATGCAACAAATAATGGTGAAAAAATAGCAAGCTTTAAACAGGAATTAATCCAATTAACTTTGTTTTCCTTTTCCTCATTCTCCAATACAACTCACAGGACATCACCTTCTTTTGCCATTTCCACATTTCCACACAAAGGGGAAAAGTCTCGTTATGTCTGTCTCATACCTAGGTTTTTTTCTTAAGTGCCTGAAAATGGTGATGTTTCAGGGTAGTATCAGTTTTAAAATTCTATCATTTTTATGAAATTTTTAGTTCTACTCTGAATAATTTTGACCCAACTGCTTTATAACCATTGTCTCAAAAACCATTTCTCACCATGAAGCCTAAGAAATGAAAGAAAAGCAAGAGCTACTTCTATAATTCTTTTGAATGGTATTTGTTGTTCCTGTAATATCTGAGATGTCCAATTTTTAAAATCTCATGACCTCTTTTGCTGATACCATCACTCTATACAGAAAAAAAAATAAGCAGAAATTAAATTTTAACTGGATGAATCATATGCTCAATTTTATTGGAGTATTGAAGAGGCCGATACAACATATGAGTTATAAACTATTGCCAGTTCCCAATTCATGAAAGGAGTTAAATACGTATTAGTTTAAGCTCATCTGGTGAATCACAGCAGGAGTTACGGGAGTCGAAGTGGTTCAAAATGATGTTTACGAAACTTATTTTATTTTATTTTATTTTTTGAGACAGAGTCTCACTGTGTTGCCCGGGCTAGAGTGAGTGCTGTGGCGTCATCCTAGCTCACAGCAACCTCAAACTCCTGGGCTCAAGCGAGCCTCCCGAGTAGCTGGGACTACAGGCATGCGCCACCATGCCCGGCTAATTCTTTCTATATATTTTTAGTTGTCCAATTAATTTCTTTCTATTTTTAGTAGAGACGGGGTCTCGCTCTTACTCAGGGTGATTTTGAACTTCTGAGCTCAAACAATCCGCCCGCCTCGGCCTCCCAGAGAGCTAGGATTACAAGCGTGAGCCACCGCGCCCGGCCTTATGAAACTTATTTTTATCATCTCTTTTTCTGTATGTTTCAGTCTGTGCATCTCTTGGTGGGTGAGGATAGGCTTCATATAACCACAGGACAGTATATATCAGCATTTCTTTACTCATTAATACTGGAGAATCACACTATAAGCAAATTTAAGAGACATGGTATGTATGGATCGATACACAAATATTTTCCATGAATATATTGATACTTATGGGCACATATGGAAAATTACAGTCATCAGAAATCAAGCAGGTGAGGGGGGGAGGAGGAGACGGGTAAATTCACACCTATCGGGCACAATGCACACTATCTGGCTGATGAGCACACTTATAATTTTGTCTCAAACAGTACAAAAGCAATTTATGTAATCAAAACGTTTGTACCCCTGTAATATTCTGAAATAAAATTAAAATAAATAAATGATTAAATAAATAAGTGGGACTTGATTAAATTAAAAAGCTTCTGCACAGCTAAGGGAATAATCAACAGAGCAAATAGACAACCTACAGAATGGGAGAAAATATTCACAAGCTATACATCTAATAAATGGCTAATAACCAGAATCTACAAAGAACTCAAGCAAATCAGCAAGAAAAATCAAACAACCCCATGGCTGGGGAAAAAAGTGGGGAAAAATGGAAATCATATCAAGTACCTTCTAAGCCCCCAGTGGAATAAAACTAGGAATAAATACCGAGAGAAACATTCAAAACAATACAAATACATGGAAATTAAACAACATTCTCCTGAGCAATCATTGAGTCAACAAAGAAATTAAGATGGAAATTTAAAATATTTTGAAACTAATGACAATGAAAAGACAACATCAAAATCTGTGGGATAGAGCAAAAGCAGTGCTAGGCAGGTAGTTTATAGCATTAAATGCCTACATCAAAAAAGGAAAAAGAGCACAAATTAACAACCTAAGGTCTCAACTCAAGGAACTAGAAAAACAAGAACAAGCCAAACCCCAAGTTAGCAGAAGCAAAGAAATAACAAATAATAGAACAGAACTAAATGACATAGAGAGTACAAATACAAAAGAGCAACAAAACAAAAAGTTGTTTCTTAAAACAATAAATTGTTGAAGCATTAGCTAGACTAACCAAAAAGGAAGACAAATGATCAAAATAAACAAATTTAGAAATGAAAAAGGAGACATTACAAATGATACCACAGAAATACAAAAGATCATTAAAGACTTTTATGAATAATTATACACTCACACACTAGAAAACCTAGAGGAAATGGATAAATTCCTGGATGAAAGCAACCTCCCAAGATTGAACCAGGGAGAAATCGATATCACAGACTAATAAAAAGTAGTGAGAATGAATCAATAATAAAAAGCCTCTGACAAAATTAACAACAAAAGTCTAGAACCAGATAGATACCTAGCTAAATTCTACCAAATGACCAAAGAAAAACTAATTCCAATCTTTCTAAAACGGTTCCAAAAAATCAAGGATGAGGGAATTTTTTCCTAACTTATTGTATGAAGTCAGCATCAACGTAATAATGAAAACAGACAAGCACACAACAAAAAAAGAAAACTACAGACCAATATCCCTGATGAACATAGACACAAAAATCTTCAATAAAATGCTAGCTACTAGCAAACTGAATCCAAAAGTGCATCAAAAAAGATAATAAATCATGGTCAGGTGGGTTTTAATGTAGGGATATAAAGATAGTTCAACATACATAAATCAATAAATGTTATACATCACATTAACAGATTTAAGGATAAAAACCATATGATTATCTCAGTAGGTGCATAAAAGGCATTTGATAAAATTCAACATCCCTTCATGATAAAAATCCTCAACAAACTAGGCATAGAAGGAATATACCTCAAAATAATAAAGGTCATATATGACAAAGCCTCAGCCAACATCATATGGAACAAAGAAAAATTGAAAGCATTCTCTCTAAAAATTAGAACTAGACAAGGATACCCAATTTTGCCACTCCTATTCAACATAGCTGGAAGTCCTACCCGGAGTAATTAGGCAAGAGAAAGAAATAAAAGACATCCAAATTGGAAAAGAGGAAGTCAAATTATCCCTGTTTGATGATGATACGATGTTATGTCTAGAATAAATTTAATCAGAAAGTTGAAGGATCTCTACAAGGTTAACTACAAAACATTGATTAAAAAAATTAAAGATGACACAAGACAAATGGAATAATATCGCATGGTCATGTAACAGAACTAGTATCATTTAAATGACCATACTGCCCAAAGCAATATATAGATTCAATGCACTCCCTATCAAAGTTCCTTCTAACCATTTCTGGTTTAGAAAACATTCAGCCATCCTAGAAACTAGCAATATTTATTTTTGCCTCATTTGTATTATCTTCAGTTTTACATGAGATAAACTTTTGTCTTTCACTTAAGGGTACTAAGCAAGGTCCATTCTAGTGTAGCTGAAGAGAATGCAGATTTGGCTACACTATTTCTGTTTACTGTATTTTGCTCCCTATTTTATGTCTAAATGTTATTGTTTCTGTTTAAAATCTTAATGGCTCACTTCCAGTATGTCAATTTCAAAGAACTAAGGTTTTGCTGCTAGTGTCAGCCATTTACTCTCCCATTAATTGGGATTTTATTTTTAAAGAGATTTTCCCCCCTGAAATAACAAGTTTTAGAAAATCTTTAGAAGAGGGGTGGGTGCATGTCTTAATGCTGGGAAGCAGCAACTTCAGGGTTGAATTTACTTGAATGGATTAAAAATTGCATTGCTAGAGAGCTAGAAAAAATTTATGTATGAAAAATGATAATAGCCTTACACTGAGTACAAATAATACTTAAAAGCATGTGACGATGTGATCATTTGTGATGTTACTTGTAAAAAAAAAAGTATATATACATATCTTTTGAAGTGTTGAAAGGAAAATAGTACTTTATATTCTTTATCATATCACTTTTTGTAAGTGTTGAATATATTCCTGTTTATTTTTCTATGTTGTTTTGTAGCCTTAAGAAGTGTTTCAAACATATCTGAATGTATAAGAGTAAATGCCCTACATGGTGTGATGCTGCATTATATATAAAACTGTGTGCATATATTAAAAAAAAAATACCAATGTAATTCTTAATAGAATTTGAAAAAACAATCTTAAACTTTATATTGAACCAAAAAGACTCTGAAATACCAAGCAATATAAGCAAAAAGAACAAAGCTGGAGGCAACACATTACCTGATTTCAAATTATACTACAAGGCTATAGTAACCAAACATGCATTGTACTGGTATAAGTATAGACATATAGATCAGTGAACAAAATAGAAAACCCCAAAATAAAGCCACATATCTACCCTCTACTCATCTCTGACAAAGTCGACAAGAACATACATTGAGAAAAGGACAACCTCTTCAGTGAATGGTGCTGGGAGAATTGGATTTCCATATGCAGAAGAATGAAACTAGACCCCTATCTTTAACCATACAAAAAGTTAACTCAAGATGTATTAAAGATTTAAATGTATGACCCAAAACTATTAAAATACTAGAAGAAAACCTAGGTAAATATCATCTGAACATTGGTATAGGCAAAGAATTTATAATTAAGATCTCAAAAGCAACAGGCAAAACAAAAAAATAGACAAATGGGTCTTAACTAAATTAAAAACCTTCTGCACAGCAAAATAAATAATCAACAGAGTGAACAGACAACCTGAAGAATGAGAGAAAATATTTTCAAACTATGCATACAAAAGGAGATTAATATCCAGAATTTACAGGGAATTCAAACAGCTTAATAAGGGAAAAAAACCATTAAAAGTAAACAAAGGACATGAATAGACATTTTTCAAAAGCAGATACACCAACTGGCCAACAAATGTATGAAAAAATGATCAACATCACTAATCATTAGAGAAATGCAAATTAAAACAGAAATGAAATGTCTTATACCAGTCAGAATGGCTATTATTAAAAAGACAAAAAATAACAGATGTTGGCCAGGATGCAGAAAAAAAGTAACACTTACATGTTTTTGGTGGGAATGTAAATTAATATAACCTCTATGGAAAACAGTATGTAGATTTCTCAAACAACTGAAAATAGAACTGCCATTTGTTCAAGCAGTCCCACCATTGAGTATCTACCCAAAGGAAAGGAAATCATTATATTATAATAAAATGACACCTGCAATCACATGTTTATTGCAACACTATTCACAATAGCAAAGGTATGAAATCAACCAAAGTTATCAACGGGTTATTGAATAAATAAAATATGGTACACATACACAATGGAATACTATTCAGCCATGAGAAAAAATAAAATCTATCTATGTGACAAAATTACACATATATCCTATGAATTTATACAAACAAAAAGATCGTCCAAATCTGTTAATGTAAGGTCTCTAAACATTAAGTTCAGAGAGGTATCTAGACATGCAATTTAAGCTACACCCAAAAAAATGCTTTCAGGAATGGATGCTTTGGCACTATGATAAAACATGGGTCCTATGAAGAGAGTATTCAGCTTTTTAAGGAAATGCATAGGCTTCACCTTAGAACTGTACATTTGAGGGAAAAGTACAAGTTCCCCACCACTGGCTTTTAATGTTTAACACAACTCTGTGCATGTTTCTTTTGAATTCAGAGACATAGATCAAAACAAACAGGCTGAAAGACATACAAAGCACAAGGGTATTCTTAAGTAGCTCCCTTTGCATAGATAGTTATAAGTCTTAAAACCACTTTGAACTGTTTTAACCTGCCTTAATTGCCTTAGTACCCTATAGTTAATTATAATACTAAAGTCTCTGCCTAATAGGAAGTAATGTGCATGTTTAACCTGTATTGTATGTAAATATACAATGATACAGAGAGCTCTTCAGTCACTTGCCAGAAAGATATTTAAGCCTCCACAAATAGTATTCATTTATGGTCATTTTCTTATTTTCAGTAATCATAATATGCTCCAAGGTCATCCTTTAACTCGTACTGTCTTTGCCTCAGCCCTGGAATTGACAAGTTCTTGATAGAGGTCTGATTTAGTCTTTTGGAGATTGGTATCTATTCAATTGGTTTTGCTCATTGCACATATTTTCTGTAAAATATGTATATACATTATGTTTATATGCTAATATGCTGTCTTGCAGATCCATATACATCTATATTTGTTTTTATCTATCAGTCTTATATGTGTGTATGCATATATGCTATAGCTATATACACACACATACACATACATACACATTCACATACACAGTTAACTCCAATTCCAATCCAACATCACGAGGTACATTGTAGCTTTTCCCCTTTTCTTTATTTGTAACTTCTTTCTCTAACAGAGAGAAACCAGTTTCTCATTATGTATGATGTATTTATATATTTGATCAACCCTTGCATACCTATAAATTAGTTCCTGAAAAAACAAATTTAACTGCTAAAATGCAGAGTTTGTGTAGAGGTCTTTTTGTCTTAGCCTTGCAATAGACAGTTAAACAGTGTTTTCCAAAGTTATTTTGGTTAGCTCCTTTCTTTTCTTCACTGTGGTTACACAATTCATCTTTATATAGTTATATTTATTTGTCACAGTCTGGATTCAATCTATATTCTCCTCATATCCTGGTTGATATATTTTTATTTTTTATATAGAATTTCAAGCATTTTTATTTACATACAGTATAAAGTTTACTCTGTGATATACGGTTCTGTGAGTTTTGGCAAATGCATAGAGTCATGTGTTCACCATCATAGTTTCTCATAGAACAGTTCCATCACTGCCAAAATCTCCTGGCGATTCTACTTTATACTCAGTCCCTTTTTATGGTTTCTCATATTACAGAATATCATAATAATGGAATTATACAATAAGTAGCTCTTTAGGTGTGGATTCTTTCACTTAAATACATCTAAGACCATTAATATTGTTTTTGAGAATCAATACTTCATTCTTTTTATTGGTACATAGTATGCCATAGCATGAATGCTTATCTCTAAAGTGCTGGAAGGAGATATGGGTTGTTTCCAGTTATCAGTGATTGTGCATAAACCTGCCATAAACATTTGTATACTGATATTTGGGTCAACAAAAGTTTTTATATCTCTCAAGGGAGAATCCCTTGATCTCATGATAGAAGTACATTTATATACATAAGAAACTGCCAAACAGCTTTGCAAAGTGTCTGCATTATTTTGCATTCCCATTAGCAAAGTATGAGAGTTGAGGTTTGTCTGCAGCCTCGCCAAAACCTAAAATTATCAGGTTTGATTATTGTGTGTGTGTGTCACCCTTCTAATAGGTATGTTGTGGTATCTCATTGAGGTTTTGGTCTGCATTTCCCTGAGGACAAATGATGCTGATCATTTTTCATATAATTATTTGTGATTTTTATGTCCTCTTTGATGAAACACCTTTACAGATCTTTTTCACATTTTTTACTTGGGTTTATTATTCTCATGCTGCTGAATTTTAAGATATGTTTGTGTATTTTAGATACTATCTATTTGTCAGAAATGTGATTTGCAAATATTTTAACCAAGTCTTTGGCTGATCTTTTAATTGTCTTAACAGTGTCTTTTGCAAAGTGAATGTTTTAAATTGATTAAGTATAATTCATTAGTTGTTTTCTAGATTCTTTGCTGGTTTCTATGCAGATAGTCATGGTATATGGTAAAAAATAAAGTTTCTTTCTTTCCAGTCTGCCTACCTTCCATTTTTTTACTGGCCTTATTGCACTAGCTAGGACTTTCTGCAAGATGTTGGTAGGAGTAGTGAGGGAAGATATTCTTGCCTAATTTCAAATCTGAAAGGGAAGTCATTTCATATTTCAGTTTTTGAACATGATGTTAATTGTACGTCTTGATGTTTTTTTTTTGTTTGTTTGTTTTGGAAATACCTCTTACCAAGTTAAGGAAATTGCCTTACATTTCTGGTTTTCTGAGAGTTACTGTCTTGACTAGGTGATGAATTATGTCAATAGTTTTTCTGCATTTATTGAGATTTTTTTTATTCTTTGGTCTGTTAACATGGTAAGTTATATTGTTTGATTTTTAACTGTTCAATAAACCTTTCCTTCCTTGGATTGCTCTACCCTTACTGTTTGTGAATTTAATTTTCTAATTTTATTGAGAATTTTTGGATCTATGTTATGAGGATTTTCTTCTCTTATAATTCCATATAAACATTAGAAAAATTCTTGCCTCATATAATGAATTGGAAATGTTCCTTCTTCTAATCTCTTAAAGAGATTGTGGAGAATAAGTGCCATTACTTCCTTACATGTTTGGTAGATAGTTTACATTAAATTTCTGTGAAGCCTAAAATAATTATTTTAATATAATTTTATGTAGAGAAATCCCAAGACCTGGAAATCTTCTAAACAAAAATATAAGAAGCCCTAGCAGTAGAGCATACCAGTCCATGTAGCAAGTTGACCCTAGTCAACTTGACCCTAGTGTCATCCAGAGAAGACATTCATTTTTGATACACAAATTTAAAAAATATCTGAAAACTTAAATTTCAATTTTTGAGTAGAAATTTTCTCTTAGTAATTTGTTTTAATGATGCTATTCAAATTCTTAAGCAAAAATTGAGTTAATAGAACTGATTTAAAATTGTATGCAATGATCCATATTGGAGAAAACAATTAGTCATTTGAGAAACTGAAAACATTTGGACAGAAGAAGAATTAAAATGTGACATCTTAATCTTAAATCCCTTAAAATGACTAAACTCTTTCCTTTCCTCCTACTCTCACCATTTATAAAATACATAACATGTTCAATAGCAGTTTAAAATATTATTGTTAAAAAGTCAGCTGCCAAGACAGCTGCCATGCTGAACAGGAGCTCTGGCTAGATGCTGAATAATGAAAGACAGCACAGAAAGTTGGAGGCCATGGGGAAGCCCTGAGAAGTCAGACCTGTGATTGAAACTTACCTGAATGGTAAAGCCCAGGCCAGATAAAATCCGCCCTGTGTGTGACCCCAGCTGTTACTATAAGTAACAGAGGAGCCACATAGCTAGTCACCTCCTCCCACCAATTCCCAACCCAGAGAATTATAAAAAATAATAAATCATTGTTGCTGTAAGCCAATAAAATATCAAACCCGATATATTCCTGTGCCAGCCTCATGCTATTTTAAATATCTAATAGTTAAAGTTCTTTTCCAATACTTATGTTTTTCAATTTTTTAAAATTTACACATTGAAACCCATGCTTTGTTTTATATTCTAATTATAAAAGTAATATAAACTCACAGTAAACATTTGATATCATAAGGATTTTATAAATGTGCCAACAGCTATTATTTCTCATTTTAAAAATGAATGTGCAAAGATTTAGTTGAGATGTTAGATACAGCAAACAACTTTGCAATATGTAGATTAAAACAAAGTCATATGGAATTCTTTAAAATAGGAGTTCTCTGACCATTTTTTAATGTAACATACATTGTGAAATCAGTAGGAAATGTACATCACACGCAGTGTTTCCAAAATTATTTAATTATTGGAAACTCCATTAAAAAGATTTAGAATTGCTGCAGTTACTATTTCACTAATTCCGAGGTGTGATTTGACTGTTTGATGTATGATTCATCCATTATAGTAATGATATGCTCTTATATTTTGAGTTAATTAAAAGTATTCTAATATCCATAAATAGATCCCTTTGGACATTTTTTTCTTTTCTATTATAGTAGTGTATTATTAAGAGATTTATAGTAATAAAGTTTCTTTGCTTTTCTCCCTAAAGTCATTAGTTGGGAAGATTTGTTCAAATTTATCATGGAAGAAGAAAGATCAGTGAGGTCTAAGCTCTGGGCCAGGGCCCCAACTGTGAAAATTAGTTGAGAATTATGCAAGATTTCAGCCACAGAAAATAAACTTAAGGATATGCCCATTTGTATTATGGAAACCTATACTGATTAAGCATTTATGTGTACATACACTCCTGACATAATTATCAGGAATGGATTTTCAACAGCAAGCCTCTTTGTGACACCTTCTCTTCTCTTTAACATTCTGTATAGGTCATTTTCCTTTCTGGAAATAATCATAAGGTGTACATAATTATGATAAAAATGGAAACATATCTGGGGATTCCTTTATTCTTAATTTTTATCATGTTTCTATTTGTGAAGATATTGAACTTCCACTGTACACATCTTTAACACCAAGTAACGATACATATGAGCAAGAGGAAAAGTGAAAAAACATCTTTGTTCACAATCAAGTAATGATACATATGAGCAATAATGGCTTCAGTTTGCAGAGAGTTCAAGTTAATTCATCATATATTTTCAGAGTCTTTGAAATAGATTTTATTTTTAACTTATTATTTTGTATATTTTCTGAACTGAGTCACACAGAATCTTTCTAATTCTCTGTGATTAAATAGAGCAAACATCAAGATGAAAGCTAATAATGAATAACCTTTGAAAACACATTCATTTAATGCTTCATATCCATATCCCATTTTAGAATATTTGAATAAATTAAAAGAATTTAAATTTTATTTCAATTTGCATTTGGTATAGTAGTTCTAATTTATTAAAATGAAATACCTTAAGTGCCAAAGTGCTCAAACAAATTTTATTCTTTCTCACATTGCTCTCTATATTACAATCTTATTTCCTCCCATTTTTTCTCAGAACCCCTCTTCTGACTTAGGTTTCCCCAGGGAAAATGTGTGAATCTACTAAATGTAAACACAAAGAATGACAGGTAAAGAAAAGGCTACACTTGGTGATTAAGCCTCACCAATACATGCATAAAGACTTCTGGTTTAGAAAAGTTGTTGAGTTCCAATCTTGGAACAGAACTTTACCAACAAAGAATTAGGAAATTACTGAGGTTAGACAGATTTGGTTCAATCTTTAATTTTCCAAAGTTATGTGGAATATGGCCCTTAAAATTCACCAGAAAAACCCTCAGAGACACCAGACTTCGTCTGAATTTCAAACTATTCATAAATTTCTTCTTCAGTTTCTATTACACTTTCCCTCTTCACACCAAACAAACGTTAACTTCTCTATCTTGTCGTAGATACCAGTTTCTCATAAAAGCTTTCCTTGAGTCCTAAATATTTATTTAGGTATTCCACCTATATGTCTCTCGGCAATATGCTTTAGAATTATAGGAATTTGTATCATATTCCATTGTAGTGATTGTGTACCATGGCATCTCCTTTGCTCAAATGATGAACTTCTCCATGTTAGGGACTCTGACTCAAAAATAATTAGTTTTACTTTGTTACTTTTGTATCTCCAGTAATCATAACACTGCCTACACATTGGGGGTGGCAAATTGATAGTGAATTAATGTAAAAGTCAAAGAACTATTTAGGAATTATTTCAGTTTCATAGCTTTCTAGCTGAAGGGGTCTTTTCTTTATTTATTAACTTGGTCCTCTCTGCAAAGAGACTGCATCATTTGTGTTTCTTAAGACTTTCATATAGCTTCATGATCCTTTCAATTAATTACTGACATGTTTTTGCATTGGCTTTTTAGATCTGTGTCCCAAAATAAACATTGTCCATGGTAACATAATTTATGTAAGGCAGACTCTCAAGAGGACTAAAGAAGCCCGTGACCACTCTTGAATTTCTTACACTATCTAATATTCTAGCACATTTCCTTTATTTGTAATTACTAATCAGAGAACCATATGCTCCTAAAAAAATTACACAATTTTATCAAATCTTCTTTTTAAAACTATGTTATTTCCTAATATTAGTTTTTATACTGAGATTTCAGTGGTCACACTGAGATCCACTGCAGCAAAATATAAACAGATGAAGGAGGAGTGTAGAGAATTGTGATCCAAAGACTACATACATCTTTACAAACTGTGTGGAATGGGTGATCCTGAAGCTCCCACTTTTTTATATGGTGGGTATTCTTCCACTATTTTTAAATTTAGAACCACACAATCAAATGATTTAATCTATTATCATATATGAAAGATCTCTCATTTGTGATTAGAAAAACATATGACACAGATTTCATAGGGAGATACTTTGTAAAGTTAAGGGATATGTAGTACTTAACAAACACATGTAAAAATATTATTTCAGCTTGTTCACTTGTGTTACAAGTTATAATATTAAGATTGAATGTTAATTGCCCTCGAATTTCCAGATTAAAAGAAAAAAATCCTTAGAAACACAACAAAAAATAAACTACAATTTAATTTACTGAAATTCTACTGAATATGTGTTTACTGACTCTGATTGCTGTATGTCACTGCAATATTGTTCACTAACTACATAGAACATCTTAAAGTACTTTATAATTCAAAGTCAAAACCACTGTCAATCTGAAGAACAGTTTGAAATAAACTATGGACATATGATTGATAGCCATAAGTTTGAGAGTTTAACCTCTGAGTAGTAAGATAATAACTTTAGTTTTCTTAACTGAATTTGAAATAAATACCTGTATTTAAATAAGTATGATTTTTTATTTTATTTATTTTTTTGAGACACAGTTTCACTCTGTTGCCCTGAGTAGAGTGTTATGGCGTCAGCCTAGCTCACAGCAACCTCAAACTCCTGCACTCAAGCATTGCTCCTGCCTCAGGATTACAAGTAGTTGGGATTTACAGGCATGCCACCATGCCCAGTTATTTTTTTTCTTTCTATTTTTTGTTGGCCAGCTAATTTCTTTCTATTTTTTAGTAGAGACACTGTCTCATTCTTGCTCAGGCTGGTCTTGAACTTCTGAGCTCAAGAGATCCTCCCGCCTCGGCCTCCCAGAGTGCTAGGATTACAGGTGTGAGCCACTGCGCCCGGCATACTATCATTTTAAAATGTACTCTTTTGTAAATAGAATACATGTCTAGCCAAAGGTATAAAATTAAAATGTCCTAAATGTCTAGCCAAAGGTATAAAATTAAATTAATAAAGCACACGTGCATGATGAAATCCTATGTGGTTATCAGGAAGTTACAAATATTTTATAATAACATGATAATTATATATTAAATCTATAACCATTATGCATAAAAGTAAACTTATATAATAACATTCATACACACCTACACACAATCTGGAGATGTTTTAAATTTTATGTCCTCATTTTCAAGTTATTCTACATTAACAATAAACTGCTTTGATAAGCAATATTACACCATAAGTACTAAGAATTTAAATTTTTTTAAGTTTATGGAAATTTTCAAAAAGGAGTAAGTATGATGCTCACAGCTGATTGACAACAAAGATAGATTCAAACACATCTATTGCTACTTTTCATCTTTTCTGTGTAGCAATGTTATTTTCTGTCTGAATAGAGAGAATGAATATAATAAGGAGTGTGAATTCTTAAATAATTGTAGCATTTCTAGGAGACTTTGATTGCTATAAATGAGTGCAAGCCTCTTTGCCTGAATGTAAGACAGATCAGGAATTAAGTTATAGAAGATGTGGTCGTTACAGAGCTAGGGAGAATGGGAGAGGAATTGAAAAGCTAAAGATGAGCAAATGATCAGTTTCCCAATAAGATCAGAGTGGATACTGCAGAATATATATGTCAGTAATGCTAAAATAAGTCACAAATATGATTTTAGGATGTGCATTTAGATAATTCATCAATCATATCTACAGCTATCATAGGAATATGAGGTTTCTAAAAAAAAATTGAGTCACTTTATCTCTTTTTTTTTATATTATTTGCCATACTTAGAAATTTTAGAAATGGTGATGAAGCTGAATTTGAGGGAAATATTTGATAGGTTTTTCAAGGTATTTTTATGAGAAAGACCTGGGTTATGTGCCTATCCAATAGGATTAGTCATTATTTAAAGTATAACACTCAAGTATAAACTAGAATTAATCTAAACTTGGATGTTTTACTATGCTATATTTAGCCTCTGTCAATTTACTATTATGCTGTGAAGTTATAAAAGCCTATTTATTCTATCTGAGGAAGACACAAATCTGGAAGTCTTGTCAAATACGTTTGATGATAGAGTAAAGATTGAGAGAGATATTGGCAGATCTGAAATTGCCAACTAATATTTACAACATAAATAAAACATTGATAACTGCAAGAGTCTACACTCAAGTCTAAAACATGATACAAGCAGAATTGAGAAAGCTAGCTAAATGGTAGTTAATATGAAAAAGATTAAAAATTCAGTTCATTCAACATGATTCAAAAGTAGGATAAGGCTTCAACCAATGGTTGTTCTGATAAATATTCTACAAGAGAGGTGATCATCCTGTTATATACACCACATAAAAAGGCCATTTAGGAAATGTTGTATTTTCTGGGTAGTAGTTATTAGGAGACACAATCTAAAGCATGCTTATATTAAAGTAACAAGATGAATAAAAAAAGAAACTGAAAGATTGAAATTGTTTGCTTGTAGAAGAATAGTGATAAGTCAGGGGATATAACTGTAACAATCTAGTATTTAATATGCTTTGGGTTGACAGAGAGGTACAATGGTAAGTGGCATTCTTTGCACATAAAAAATCTAAGCTAGAGCAAGAAAGACTTCATCTCAATGAAAATATGTATTTTGATTGTAGAATCAGATATCAAGTGTTATAGTACTAAAAGTACAAACTTTTTAATCAGATTGATATAATTCAAAATGTAATTGTCATTTAACAAATGTGTGACCTCAAAAAACTGAGGCAATCCTTCTGAGCTTTTAGTCTATCCTCTTAAGAGATAGATAACAGCACTTCCATTGAACTATTAAGTGATCAATTTAGTAGTGTGCCTAAAATACTTAATACAGTGCCTGTCACAAAGAAAAAAACTCAATAAATGTACCTCACCAGTAAGAGCTCTTAATAGCAAACAACAGATTCTATTAGCTGAGAATCTATTAGTTAAGATATCTTAATTTGGCTACAAGTGACTGCATAATCCAAATTCAAAAATTTCAGTTGCTTAGAGCTGTAACTTGCTAAACAAAGCACACTATGTTGGCTTTCATCACACTTTTATCACTTTTCCATTCACCTGTCACTTTGCAAATAACTACTAGATTAGAAACCACAAATTTATGTCGGAGTATCTTACTGCAGCAATACATCTTAAAACAGCTGATGCTAGAAATAGTCCTAGAAAGTAGGACCCCTGCATAGACTTAGTGGTATTGGATTACTTTCTGGGCAGACAGTAACAAGGATCTCATGTGTTTGATGATGTGGTGATAAATGCTTGTGTGTTTCACAATTACTGAAACTCTCACCTGTGATACATCAAGATGGAATATAGATTTAAGCAATTCACTAGCTTATACAATAGCTCTAGAAGTAGTAATTACAAGGGTTGTGAAGTTGTCTGCTGTTGCAAACTATTTTAAAACCCTGCAGAAAAAAACATAAGAAACCCAGGTAAGCCAATTAGCAATTTAGGGCACAATATGAGAAAGCCATAAGACATTCATGGCAGTATTTACAGAGACCTTCAACTCCCATAACTGGAGGACAAGCTGTGTGAAATATTTCATAGTAAAAGTGCAAAATTATAAGGGAGACAGAATTAATAACTCTTGCAGGCCTCCTACTCAAAAGTCAAGATAATAATAAAGAATTAGGACCTTTGGCCAGACATGGTGCTCTCACTCTTACTCAGGCTGGTCTCCAACTCCTGAGCTCTAGTGATCCTCTCACCTCAGCCTCCTAGAGTGCTAGGACTGTAGGTGTGAGCCATCATGCCCGGCCACAGATGCTATAATTTTTTAAAGAATGAATGAGAATGCCTATAAGTAGGGCTCTTACAGTGGTGACAATGCTCTGTAAAGATCAATGTCACCATTAGCCTTGACAATCTTATATCTGTATGTTTTCACAAATTTTAGTTAACTATATAATTCCTGAATACATTTTAGGCTGTGCTCCTCTTTTTAATATCTTTAGAATTATTTTATTTCTGTTTTAGGCACATGTCAAATATTTCCAATATGAATATCCCAAGTCATTCCTGATCTTCATATTTCATAGTATAAATACGGACTTAATAAATGTTCTGTGAATAATTAATATATTTACAATTTCATGTAAACCTTCTTATAAATAGAGCACATCTTTATTTTTCAGGTATTGCAGAGGATATAACTGTTCTGAATGGGAAATGAAAACCACTACAATTCTTTCCATTTCCGGACACTCTTTTTTCTGTTCCTTTTTAATTTTTTTTCCTTTAGGATTGGTCAAAATCTAATGCATTTGATATTTTAGATTCATCCCATATTTCTCTTTCTTCCACCTGTGATAATTTAAGTTTCACGTGGACAGGATATTTTGAAAATATTATTCATTTCCCCAGAGCCTAGAACATAGCATGGGACAAAGCTGAGAAACATTTTCTTAATCAATAAATGACATCTAATATTACTTATATAGGCACAGGGAACATTATGTCAATATTCAAAATTATGCTGGAAACATTTTGTTCCTTTAGTAGTTAAACCATACTGGAATAACAAAAGGATAAAATGGTACAGCTCCTATTAGAGAGCCAAGTAATTATACCAACTATGGCCAGTGTGAAGCAAGCCCATAGTCAACAGCAACAGAACGAGAGTAGTTTTTGCCGTGGTTTGATTTAGCTGTAGATTGTGTTTGTTTGAAGTGATAAGATTAAAAAATGAAGGTCAATTCAACCCGAGATTATCCAAAGGGAGAATTCAACCTTCATCCAATTTCTCTATCAATTCTCAAAAGTTCCGGATGCAGCTTCTGCCTTGATTTGTAGTGATTTCTTAATAAAGTTCATTGGACTGAAGTTAGAAAATGTAGATTGAAATATTACTATCATTATTCTCTTGATTTTCATTTCTTAAGAAAATGAAAATTCTCATCATAAAAGATTGAAATATACCTACATATGTATATATCAAGAGAGTTTATGAGGGCTACATGAGAGAATTGTGGAAAATTACCTTGTTTATCACAAAGTGTTTTACAAATTGATGTTTTTTCCATTATTGTTGCTATTGTGATAATTATAATTTTGCTGCAGGACACCACCTAATAAACATGTTAATACAAATATCTTATTTTGTACAAGCCTTAATAAATGTTTTATTCTATCATAATTTATCTTTAATCTTTTATTTTTATGTAGTAAGTTATCCATTTAAATTTCATAATGTTTGTGTGGGGTGGGGGAGGACTGGTAGTTTGCTTGGTGAGTGATACTTTCTCAGTGTCTTGAAAAAGGGAGCAAAGATATCTACCTTACAAACTTTTCAGTGTCCAGAGCCCACCCATAGGGCTCAGTATGCCTAGGAATGGCTGTTTTCAAGGACAGAATATAGCCCTGAAAATTTGATTAATGGGGATGTTGTTTTTGAATAATCAATTCATTATGAAGACTTGATATAGAAGAAAAACAAGATCTGAATCAAAACACATCACTAATTTATGTGACATTAGAAGGAAGGTGTAAACAAAAGCAAGAGTGGAGAATAAAGGGTGGGTAATGGAGAGTGATTGCAAGGAACTGGAGAAAGTACAGGGTGAGGAAATGAGAGCAGCTTTCAAGAAAGCTGCATGAATGTGAACTACTAGGGATGTGATTTATATATGGCCCATCAACTTAGCTCAGCAAGAGGTGAAGTCTTTAAAGAAGTTAAACAGAGCCAAGCACACATAGCATCAGATGCTCACTTATCATGACAAATACATCTTTCAAACCAAATACATTGGCTTTTTTTTTTTTTTACGTTAAAGATTTCTCTTGAGAAAAATTGTTGCCCACATCACATCTTAAAATCCAGGATTTTTGGCAGCCAGAGGATTTTCAGGTTCAATATTATACCTGGGGGGCAGGCGGAAATGCTTGACCTAGGTATACCACAGGAACATTTTAGGAAGAGATCTTTTCCCTCAATCTAAACTTTATATAAAGATATTTAAATATTATGATTTCTAAAACTAAATAGATGGTTTTTTGAGTTGTCCAAGGGTTTTAAATAATGGCCAGTTGTACCTATTTTGATTCTGGCAATAGCCATTTCTATACTTTCAAATGTTTTGCTACAATAGACAGGATGCAGAAATGGTATAGTAACTAAGATGAACCATCATTGATTCAGTAAACCCACTGCACATAAAAATTTGTGAAATTATTTATGTATTTGTGATTACAGAATATAATAACTTCAATGATTATGATGAAATGTATAATTACATTAACGGTCCCTAGCATGTATGGAAGGTTTTCTTTATGTGTGCCAGGTACTTTATACCATTATCTACTTTAATCCTTTCAGACACTTTATACGGTGACAAAAAGAAATTGAAATAAAACATTTTCCTTACAAATTCTTAGATTTTACATCCAGTATTTCAGCAACTCTACTCTTGGTAGAAGATGGGATTACCTTAGTCAAAGTCAATCCTCATGTAACTATAATCAAATAACTTAAGAAATAGAATATCTAAGAACTATATGTCAAATTTCAATGAAACAATACCACATGTGGAACTCTAAGGAAAGAACTTATAAACACTTTATTCAACAGAATTTTTCACAATCATTTTCTTTCTGTATGTTAGTGAACATGTAAACCATTTCTAAACTTCTACTAATACAATGGCAGACTGTTGCCTGAATATTTAAACACGGGCAAAAGCTGTGCATACACCAAATACTTCAAAACTTAGAGCTGCTCAGAATTTAGTCACTAGTGTTAAAATAACATGGTACATTGATGACCAACCAACCCAGTTTATCCTGAGAGACTCCCAGGACACAGGACTTTCAGTGCTAAAATCAGGAAGGTCTTATGCCAATTGGAACAAGTTGCTGGTACCATATGTAAGTCAGAAGTGTATTATCATAAAAATAACTTCAAAACATTGCCTATAATTGTACTCAGAAACAATATTTATGTTTTATTTTAGTCTTTGTAAGCTATTTTATATACTAAGCCAGAGATAGTTGATGGTGTCAAAAATTTGACATAACCATGCTCTAACACATATTGCTCCAGGAACAATTAATTTTGGAAAACATTCCAAGTCACCAATTAGAATAGTCAGGAACATTTTCCACCCAAAAGCATAAACTTTCTGCCACGTAATTAAGACTTCCATTCATTCAGAAAAGGATCAGAATAGATTATTTGCAGAAATATTCTAGAAACAGACATATATTTGATATTAGGTATCAGAATCAATAATTAATAGTTATAGCAACCCCTCATAGCAACCCTTCAATATATTTATTTAAAAAGTTCCCCTCTATCTTGACATTTTGAGTTCCATTTATTATTAGTTTTATGCCTCCATTAATCTTGAAAAAACCCATTAGCAAATTATTTGTGCCATGTCTTGTGCTATATGTAGGGTATGAAGTAATGAATAAGGGATTCATTGAACTAGAATTTACTGATCTTTTGTATACCTCAGAGGACTGTACACAATTTTGTGCTTGCCATTTATAAATTGACCAACATACATAGGAAGCCCTTGATACATAGTCATTGGCACAATGAATGGTTCCCAAAAGAAAGTACTCACTTCATCTTTCAAGAGCAAACAATTCCCCTAAGAAAATGTATTATCTATTAAAACTATATTTTTCTTAACCTTAGCACCAATGACATTTTGGGCCAGGTAATTCTTTATTGTGGTGGGCTGTCTAGTGCTTTATAGGGTATTTAATAACATCCTTGGCCTCCACTTACTAGATGCCAAGAGCCATTGCCTTCCCACCCTGTTTTGCCATCCTAAAATATCTCCCACCCTGTTTTGACATCCTAAAATATCTCCAGATATTTTCCAAATGTCTCCATTTCAAAATCACCCCAAATTGAGACCCAGGGGTGTGAAAAATAAGCCACAAGATCTGGGACAATGGCCAGACTGAGAAGAGTTGTACCCCAACCCTGAATCTGATGTGAGCTCTTAGATGGTCAATTGTCTTTGGGTAGCAGTAAGTAAAGAAAATGATTAGTCCATCTGAGGAATCTAGACGTAAATACCTCAAACCAGGGAGACTAACCAATTTAGTTCAAAATCTTCTGGGGCTGGGAAGGAGGATAATTTGGGTATAACATCATATCCTCTGTGGAGTCAGGTTTTCAATTTATTTTGAAAAGGCAATATTTGCATATATTAAAATTACTCTTAAGAATCCTTCAATTTGATCAGGTCCCATTTATTTATTTTGGATGTTGCTATGATTGCATTTGGGGTCTTCTTCATAAATTCTTTGCCTAGGCCAATATCTAAAAGAGTATTTCCAAGATCTTCCTCTACAATTCTAATAGTTTCACTCCTTAGGTTTAAATCTGTTACCCAGCGTGAGTTGATTTTTGTGAGAGGTGAAAGGTGTGGATCCTGATTCAGTCTTCTACATGTGGCTATCCAGTTTTCCGAGCACTATTTATTGAATAAGGATTTTTTTCCCCAGTGTATGTTTTGTCTGCTTTGTCAAAGACTAGATGGCTATATGAGAATGGTTTTATATCTGGGTTCTCAGTTCTGTTCCATTGGTCAATGGCTCTATTTTTGTGCCAGTACCAAGCTCTCTTGATAACTACAGCCTTATAATAAACTTTGAAGTCTGGTAAGTTGATACCTCCCATTTTGTTTTTATTGCCTAGAATTGTTTTTGCTATGCGGGGTCTTCTCTGGTTCCATAGGAACCGTAAAATTAATTTTTCTACATCTGTGAAGAATGATATTGATATTTCAATAGGGATTGCATTGAATCTGTCTTCTGCACAGCCAAAGAAACTGTCACAAGAGCAAACAAGACAACCTACAGAATGGGAGAAAATTTTTGCATGCCACAAATCTGATAAAGGGTTGGTAACTAGAATCTACGTACAACTCAGAAAATCAACAAGAAAAGATCAAACAACCCTATCAAAAAGTGGGAAAAGGACACGAACAGAAACTTTTCAAGAGAAGACAGAATAATGGCCAAAAAGCATATGAAAAAATGCTCAACATCTCTAATCATCAGGGAAATGCAAATCAAAAACACAA
>NW_012147853.1:1301829-1303322 GCF_000956105.1 Propithecus coquereli
TCTTCAATCTCTGAGATTCTTTCTTCTGTTTGATCTACCCTGTTCTTGAGGCTTTCCACGGTGTTTTGTAGTTCCCTGTATAAGTCCTTTATTTCCAGGAGATCGGTTTGATTTTTCTTTAATATTTCAATTTCTTTAGTGAATTTTTCTCCCAATGCCAGGATTTTTTTTTGTTGTTTCTTTGTGTTGTTTGTCCATTTTTTCTTGCATATCATTCATTTTTCTTGCAATCCATGTTTGAAATTCTTCTTCTGTCATTGTAGTGTTCTGAGTTTGGTTAATGTCCATTGCTGGGGACCTGGTGTTCCTCTTTGGGGTTGTGCTTTTCGTTTGAGTCTTCATACGTCCACAGTTCTTTCACTGGTTCCTTCCCATCTGGATCAGTTGTTCCTTCTTGCCTTTAGATTTTCGTTTGGATAATGACACGCCCTGTTTAGTCTCTGAGCCAGTAGGTGGTGTTAGTGGGTGAGATTTGACCACATCCTTTATGATAAATCAGTAGATGCAGTAAAAGGGTGTGCAGGATGACCTCCCTATCAGTAGGTGGCACTTGTAGGGAGGAGCGAGCTGCGGTGCTGTTTTGGGTCCTGTAGCTAGCTCTTATTCCTCTAGAGAGGCCTTCTTGTGCCTCGGGTGGTGGGTGGGGCCCTGGGACTTCCAGGTGTGTCCTTATTCTACACCTCTGTGGGGAGAATAAGGACTCACCTCTGTGAGTCTGGGTGGGGCTGGGTTGGGTAAGTCTGCCCTCAGGCTCCACAACTGCTGTTAGCAGGGGTCAAAGGTCTACTCTTTGTTTCTGTGCAAAGCTGCCAGGAGGGGCAGAAACGGCTCCACTCAGCTGAAAGTCTGGTCTTGGGGGTCGGCGCTGTCCAAGACCCGCACTCTGGAGCAGGTCTTGCTCCCCTCCACTCTCCCCTTCTCCGTGTCCTCTCCCAGGCCTCTTCCAGCAAGCGAGACCTCAGGCCAATGGATCTCCACTGGCTGTGACAGGGGCCGGGAGGTTCCCTACCCAGGATCGTAGCCTCAGCTGGGTGCACAGGCCTCTTTTGGCAGGAGGGTTGCAGCTCCGGCATGCTGATCTGCCCCTGAAGGCACACACTCCTCAGTAGGCTCTTTCACAAATATCTCTTCTGTACCCCGGGGCAGTGCGATCCTGGTCTGGGTGTGCAGGATCTGGTCTGCAGGCCTGTCCCCTGGACCCTGGAGATCAATTCCTGACCCTGCCAGGGGGAGGGGTGCTGGTCTTGAATCACCTACAGGGTGCCCAAGCTAGATCGATTTCACTCCACCTCGGGATTTTCCCCACTCTCCTGGAGTCCCCAGGCAAGTAGCACCTGGGAGGGCTGGCGGGTAGGGAACTTACAGTCTGAGTATCCCTCAGTCTTCTGTAGGGCCCCAAAAGGAAAGGTCCTGTTCCTTGGAGATGCCTCCGTGTGATGGCTAAATTATCTCTCTGGGCACTCACGGTTAGGGAGGGGGAAGGAAGGAATGGA
>NW_012147853.1:1303372-1305228 GCF_000956105.1 Propithecus coquereli
GCTGTCCAAGACCCGCACTCTGGAGCAGGTCTTGCTCCCCTCCACTCTCCCCTTCTCCGTGTCCTCTCCCAGGCCTCTTCCAGCAAGCGAGACCTCAGGCCAATGGATCTCCACTGGCTGTGACAGGGGCCGGGAGGTTCCCTACCCAGGATCGTAGCCTCAGCTGGGTGCACAGGCCTCTTTTGGCAGGAGGGTTGCAGCTCCGGCATGCTGATCTGCCCCTGAAGGCACACACTCCTCAGTAGGCTCTTTCACAAATATCTCTTCTGTACCCCAGGGCAGTGCGATCCTGGTCTGGGTGTGCAGGATCGTGTCTGCAGGCCTGTCCCCTGGACCCTGGAGATCAATTCCTGACCCTGCCAGGGGGAGGGGTGCTGGTCTTGAATCACCTACAGGGTGCCTAAGCTAGATCGATTTCACTCCACCTCGGGATTTTCCCCACTCTCCTGGAGTCCCCAGGCAAGTAGCACCTGGGAGGGCTGGCGGGTAGGGAACTTACAGTCTGAGTATCCCTCAGTCTTCTGTAGGGCCCCAAAAGGAAAGGTCCTGTTCCTTGGAGATGCCTCCGTGTGATGGCTAAATTATCTCTCTGGGCACTCACGGTTAGGGAGGGGGAAGGAAGGAATGGATTAATATGGCATCTGCCGATAGGCTCAGGTCTGCACCTGGGGAAGTTCCCTGAGGGAGCTGGGAGTCCGGCGCTGAGTCCGCAAGAGGCCACTGCTCACTGGTGGCAGCCATCTCTGGGCTGGTGTCGGCAGGTCTCTCCAGCCGCTCAGGAGCCCATCGGCAGTCCGAGATGCAAGGGAGGGGGAAGTTAACCACTGCATCTACCCTTGTCGCTGGTCTCCAAGCCTCTCGGGACCTTTCTCCTTCCAGTTCTCCTCCGCAACGTCTTCCCGTGGAGTCTCCTGTAGTTTCAGGCACCCTTCCCTCCGACCCTCACCCGATCTATGTTTCTCTGCCAGCTTATTTTTTTTTCTTTCTTCTAAAATTCGTCTTTTTTGCAGAGACATTCTGACTGGCGGCTTTTCTCGTCCGCCATCTTGGCTCCACGTCAGACTGCCTTCCCGAAAGCCGCCCTCCTCCTGCCCGAGGCGCCTCTGCTCTATACATGTAATTTAAACATACCTTTAATGTTATTTTTTTCTGTATGAGATAAAAGAATAGAATTAAAGACTAATCCAGATAAAGGAAGACTATCAAAGTTGAGGGTGCATAGTAGAGTCTGTAGGAATTTCCAAAGTTGGGGAGGTGCTGCAGGTTGTTTTTATGTGAAGATAGAATTATTAAATTTGCTCATCTGTTCAGAACAATAACAACACTAGGTAAGTGGACAATTTGAGGGTAGAAAAGTGGTTGACCTAAAGGGCTTGCTGAAATTTTGTTGAATGGATTTAGAAGGGTTTTATATTTAGGTCATAAAGAATGCATTTGGATAAAACTATGAGTAAAGACAAGAGTAAGAATGACAGGGAAAATTTCATGAAGAAGAGAATATGTTAGTTACTTTGGGAAATATTGTTATATGAGTTCTGGAGGGTAATTTAAAAGAAAAACATTGCACTGGACATTTGTTATAAAATGACAAGACAGATTTTATTCCAGCTACTGCTGTAGGGGAAACAGAATTCAGTATAGAACTGAAATCAACTCCAAACACAGCAAAAACAGCTAGGGATTTATAGTCAACAAATACAATGAAGGGATCAGTGGATAGAAAACTACTAAGAGGAACCTGCTTAGATGTGAAGGTTAGGGAGATTTTTGCTAAATTGTCTGAACAGAATTCTTGCTAAAGGAAGATCAAAGATTTATACATCAAGGAGAGAGTTGAGGAACTTGATCAGAAATCA
>NW_012147853.1:1306258-1308309 GCF_000956105.1 Propithecus coquereli
TAAACCAATATAGTATAATTTACATATTTAGATTCCAAATGTGTACATATTTCCCATTTTAACTTTATTCCCAGTGCTTTAATGAATATGGTACTATATAACTATCTGTACATTTGCACACATGCCCTAGAAGTGGAATTCTTACATTAAAGAAATGCAGACTTAAAATATTGATACACGTTGCTAAATCCCATGAAAAAATATTATTTTATTTTATAGTTCCTTAGGGAATAAAATGTAACGTTTCTCAAATCCTTGCCAACCCATACTACCATTTTTATCTTTGAAAATATGATAGGCATGTACATATACATATATATAATTTCACATTTAAATTTGAGTATTAAATTTTATGTATAAAAATGACATTTTAGAGATAATGTATATATTTTGCCGGTTTTACAAAAGTAAAAAATGAAATACAGGATAGGTGAAAAGTCATGATTAAAATCTATGTTTTCTGGAGGAGGAGCCAAGATGGCGGATGAGACAAGCCGCCAGTCAGAAGGTCTCTGGAAAAAAGATGAATTTTAGAAGAAAGAGAAAAAAAATAAGCAAGCAGAGAAACATAGATCAGGTGAGGGTCAGAAGGAAGGGTGCCTGAAACTATAGGAGACTCCAGGGGAAGACGTTGCGGAGGAGAATTGGAAGGAGAAAGGTCCCAAGAGGCTTGGAGACCAGCGACAAGGGTAGGTGGAGTGGTTAACTTCCCCCTCCCCTGCATTTCGGACTGCTGGTGGCACCTGAGCGGCTGGAAAGACCTGCCGACACCAGCCCAGAGAAGGCTGCCGCCAGTGAGCAGTGGCCTCTTGCGGACTCAGCGCCGGGCTCCCAGCCCCTTCAGGGCATCTCCCAAGGCACAGACCCAAGCCTAGCGGCAGACGCCATAGTGCTAAATTCTCTCCTTCCCCCTCCCTACCCGTGGGTGCCCAGAAAGACAATTTAGCCATCACACGGAAGCATCTCCAAGAAACAGGCCCTTTCCTTTTGGGGCCCTACAGCAGACTGAGAGGTACTCAGACTGCGAGTTCCCTACGCGCCAGCCCTCCCAGGTGCTGCTTGCCTGGGGACTCCAGGAGAGTAGGGCAAATCCTGAGGTGGAGTGAAATCGATCCAGCTTGGGCACTCTGTAGGGGATTCAAGACCAGAACTCCTCCCCCTGGCAGGGTCAGGAATTGATCTCCAGGGTCCAGGGGACAGGCCTTCAGACCAGACCCCGTGCACCCGGGTCACAGTCGCACTGCCCTGGGGCACAGAGGAGAGATCTGTGAAGGAGCCTGAGGAGTGTGTCCCTTCAGGGGCAAATCAGCGTGCTTGACCAGCAACCCTCCTCCTAAAAGAGGGCTGTGCACTCAGCTCAGGCTACGATCCTGGGTAGGGAACCTCCCAGCCTACATCACAGCCAGGGAAGATCCATCGGCCTGAGGCCCCCCTTATTGGAAGAGGCCTGGGAGAGGACAAGGAGAGGGGGAGAATGGAGCGGAGCGAGACCTGCTCCAGAGTGCGGGTCTTGGAGAGGCCCACCCCCCAAGACCAGACTTTTAGCTGAGTGGACCCATTTCAGCTCCTCCCGGCAGCTTTGCACAGAAACAAAGAGTAGACCTTTGAACTTGCTAGCACCAGTTGTGGAGCCTGACGGCAGGCTTGCCCAACCCAGCCCCACCCAGACTCACTCCTCCCACTGAGGGGGAGAATAAGGACACAACTGGAAATCCCAGGGCCCCACCCACCACCCAAGGCACAAGAAGGCCTCTCTAGAGAAATAAGAGCTAGCTACAGGACCCAAAAACAGCACCGCAGCTCGCTCCTCCCTGCAAGTGCCACCTACTGACAGGGAGGTCAACCGGCACACCCTTTTACTGCATCTACTGATTCATCATAAAGGATGTGGTCGAATCTCACCAAAAACACCACCTACTGGCTCAGAGATTAAACAGGGCATGTCATTATCCAAACGAAAATCTAAAGGCAAGAATGAACAACTGATCCAGATGGCAAGGAACCAGCGAAAGAACTCTGGAAGTATAAAGACTCAAACGGAAAGTACACCC
>NW_012147853.1:1308359-1309002 GCF_000956105.1 Propithecus coquereli
AGATTTTTGCTAAATTGTCTGAACAGAATTCTTGCTAAAGGAAGATCAAAGATTTATACATCAAGGAGAGAGTTGAGGAACTTGATCAGAAATCAGGGATGGAAGGATTCTTGATACTTTGTTAAAACTGGGCTCAGGAGGCCAAGGATAGTCAGAAGGCCAAGGTCAAGGCCTAGCAGAGAAGAGAGCTCAGAGGAGCTTGACTAAACTTTCAAGGAGGGAGTGATCCATAGGATGGGACCTAATTATAAAGAGCTTTCAGTTAGGAAGCTGTTTCAGCTATGCAACTACAGAAAAGTTTTCTTTCCTTTATTGGGGTGGATATTTTTGTTCCCTGTTTGTACAGCTGACCTATGGATAAGTGGAATTGTGTAATTTTTTCTTATAAAAGCGTTGTTTCTGTCATCCAAGCTACTTAACTCATTAACACTTGCATTCTTACATCACAGTCAAATTGAGGGTTTGCTTCTGCAGACAATGAGAGCAAGCAAAATGACTATTAGAAATTACGAGCAGTGAAAGGCCACCACAGATTTTAAGCAAATATGAACATGAATTACATAAATATCAACAAATTGAGTGTTTTTTAGCTAATATTTTTTATTATCATTATTTTTAGACACAGGGTCTCACTGTGTCACCC
>NW_012147853.1:1310979-1311437 GCF_000956105.1 Propithecus coquereli
GTTTATGGAGGGTTATTTTATTGTTATACTTTAAAATATAAAGCAATGCTTATAGTCTTTTGGAGTTATCAACAATTTTCTTTTAAAAAGAAAGTAATTTGACTCCAACCACGCTAAGAACACATAAAAGTACCATTTCCACTATATATTTACTCGATTCAAAATAATTCTGCTAAGACATATGTAAACTTTATGTGAAATTTATAAATATTTATTGAAAGACATTAAAAAGGAAAGAATAACTATGATTTATAATTTTCAAGAACATAAATTATTATAGAGATGCCAATTATACCCAATAGGTTGTAAAGATTAAGTCAAATTCTATTATAAAACCAGTCCTTTCCATAAACAAAAGACAAACTCATTCTAACACTTATATGGAAGAAGAAAGGGGGCAAATAATAGTCAAGAACATCCTTAACAACAACAACAACAAAAAAAATACATATGGAGAC
>NW_012147853.1:1312582-1313345 GCF_000956105.1 Propithecus coquereli
GAAATAAATTTTTTTTTCTATTGATATGTATAAACGAAGCCATGGGATGCTTTCCAAGTTGAATGTCCTTTACAAAATTGTACTACACTATGAATAAATTTGTGGTAAGTACCCATTACATTTTAATAATTAAACCACTCAGTTGGAAAACTTGTTGACAAGCTGTGTAACCTTAACCAAGTAACTTCACCTCTCTGGCCATGAATTTTCTCAACTGTTTAAATGAGGGTATTGAATATAAGTCTCTAAAATCCCTTCAGCAGAAAAATTCTATCATCTAAGTATATTTTTTTCCTATCGTCCTAATAAATCTTATCATAATATTTTTAAAACATTTAACAAACATGTAGGGATACTAGTTAATAATAAGAATACAAAGTCATGTGATTTACAGTACTATCACTCAAGTTCCCACGATCTCTTAGATTATTTAACTTCTTATTTGCTTTTACAAAGTATATATGATTTAAATTTGCAATAACAAAATAATTCCTGTATAACTAATAATGAACAAAGATTTACCAGTTTAACATATTATACAACAATGAAAATAAATAAACTATGAATATATGCATCATAGATGAGAAAGAAAATTAGTGTTAAGCAAATATGAAATTCTCAGATGATTAAATAAAGTATGGCACATTTTATAAAGCTAAAAACTTAAACAATATAAATATCATATGTAATAAGGTTATAAAAATATTCCAGGGATTTTAATCATAAAATGCTGGACAATTGCTACCTATTTATGTGAAACAAA
>NW_012147853.1:1316070-1316894 GCF_000956105.1 Propithecus coquereli
ATAAAAGAATATAATCTATGTTTTCAGACTTTATGTCCACTCTGTATGTCTGTGACTCATAAAGCATTCTGCGGTCTGGAAATCATTACTTTTATCATTACTCCAGGATCAATAGAAAGCAAGACACACTAGTATAAGAAAAGGAGTCTCAAAATTAAAGGCAAAAGCTCTGCCTTTCTCTTCACCAGTGGCCACAATTGAAGCAATATGAAATTTCAATGCAATTTTATTTTTATTTAAGGTTTAAATTACTAAGATAGTTCTGACACCCTTATTTTTGTATAAAAGATTTGCAAGCCTCTGGCATAAGCCACCCTTACTTTTATAAACCCAAAACCATAGAATACATTTCTTTGGACTTAATTATTCTTAAACTACTGTTTCCAAGAACTAAGAAATGTTGACTAAGTCTGCCTTACCCCAACTTCACATTACCCACCCCCCGTTCTGTTCTATTTTCTCATGACCAATCTGAGACTGTAAAAAGTTTTCTACTAACTGCCAGATGGTAAGGACAGTCTCACATTTTAGTTGACTGTCCTGTTCTCTGGTGGTCTTCCACTAGGACCTACAACGTTGTGCTGACATTGGTTATCTCTTGAAAGAGGTGTGGTGTGAAAACAAAGGAGGCAATATACAATGACCATAGCTTTATAACCTAGTCTTGGCATTTAAAAATTTTAATTGTACCTACAGGTGCAGCTGAATTATATTTTTTCATATCAACTCATTCTTATTTTTACTTTAACATAGTGATTAAATGAGTTCAATTTCAAAGGAGCAAACAACATTTTATAGGATTATCTGATAGATACAGTTTTTGA
>NW_012147853.1:1316944-1318259 GCF_000956105.1 Propithecus coquereli
AACTCTATTACTAATATTATGAGCTATTAGTTTATCTCTCTGAAACTTGGTATTTGCATTCTTCAAAAGCTGCACATAAATTTTTGTAGTAGCTTTATTAATACTTGCAAATAAGAGGAAGCAACTGAGATTTCCTTAAATAAGTGAATGATAAAAAAACTGATGCATCCACACAGTTGATATTATTAAGTGATAAAAAGATTCTGAATATCCTCTTTGATGAGGTCAGAGCTCTTGCCTATTAATTTTTTTTCTTATTGTGTGTTTAAGAGTCATTTATTTTGTATTCAAGTACTATATCAGATATGAAGTTTGAAAATATTTTTTCTCAGTCTCGTTTGTCCTTCATTATTTTAATAGTGTCTTTGCAGATTAGAATGTTTTCATTTTATCAAGTCCAATTTTTCATTTATTTTCTCTCATGAATCTTTCGGTGCTTTCTCATTAAACTTATGATTACACAGATTTTCTCCCATGTTTTCTTTTTGATGTTTTATAGTTTTTTATTTTACATTTAGGTCTAACGATCCATTTTGAGTTATTTTTTATAAAATGTGTGAAGTTTGTGTTTAGATTCATTTATCTGCACACAGAGGTCCAATTGTTCCAGCATCAGTTGTGGAAATGACTCCTTTCTCCATTGAATTGACTTTGCTCCTTTGTCGAGTATCAGTTAGCTATACTTGAGTGGGTTCTTGGTTCTATAGTAGGCCCTGAAATCAGGTGAATACTTTATCTTTGTTCTTCCTCATCAATGTTGTGTTGGCTAATCTGTATCTTTTTACCTTTCCATATAAATTTTAGAATCAGGCAGGTTGTAACAACAAAGGCAAGTCCCCAACCTGATCCGTCAAAGAGCTAACACACAGGTCAAAACACGACCACAATTCTTTGAGACCAAGATCTGTATTGGCCCTCTCTGGCACCAGCAAGCCACACCAGGAACAGGGGCCACTATTCTCACAACCACTGTCAAGCTGTGGAGTGTGGGATGTATTGCTGTACTATTGTTGCATAAACATCTTATTTACCTTCTGAAAGTCTTTTTAGACCCAATACTCGTAAGTAATTTCTCCCACAGCTACTGTTCCCATTCCGTTTTCTACTTGGAAAATATATCCTTGTATGTCTCTCTCCCCCTCAAAAATAATCAGCTAATCCATGCCTTTATCATATCTTGTTTATACTTACATTGCAAGTTCCTAACATACTATACATTATAATTTAGTCAATAAGTAAATATTTATCGAATGAGTTAAGGGAATAAAATGATATAAGTTTCTCATTTTGTTTTATTGTACTACTTCTCTCTGTG
>NW_012147853.1:1318309-1319258 GCF_000956105.1 Propithecus coquereli
TCAGGTAAATACTTAAATTCTCAAAGCCTCGGTTCTTTCATCTCTAAAATGAGGAAAAGACTAGTTCCTATTTCATTTCCTGTTAAAAGGACAAAATTAGATAATACATTTAAAATGATGAGTATAATGACAGGGACATAGTGAGTTTTCAGTAAATGTTATTTATAAATTTTATGATAAAGGAACTCAGGAGCAATGAGTCTAAGACACATACCAAAAAGAAATGGAACTGAGTTTCTGACTCAAATTTTCTTAGCTTTAATCATACTCATTCTATTAATTTCTGCTAGCTCCTCGTACTGAATCACTATTTATTCTCTCACAATTTTCAGACACTGAACAACCTTGTAGTTAGAGCACTAACTGCAAAGCTGTTCCAAAGGGGCTAAGATTCTCAGCTCCACATCTATCAGTTGTGCACCGTTGGGTAAATTACTTCAAACCACACTGCCTCAGTAGCCTCGTCTACAAAATGTAGATCATGTCAGCTGTGTTCTTTGTGGGAACTGAATACACACACACACAGACACACACACACAAACACTTTCCTGCTTGTGTGTGTGTATATAGTACCTGCCACTTAATAAGGATAAAAAGAATGGCAACTGCCAGTGTTCGCAACTATTTCACATATTCATTAAAAGTAGACATTTCACCTGACACTTTCCATGACTCTCTCATTACTCTTAGTACAGGTGAGGACAAAGCATTTTATCACGAAATATGTATTGATCTGCATCAAAAAATCTTCATTCACTAATAATTGAATAATTAATTCTGCATAGAGACATCAAATAAATATTCTGGAAATATTTATTTTTACTTTTTAACCTTAAGTAAATCAGAGGGTAATCTTAAAATCACTTCCTGGATCTGTGTCACATTAGGCCTTAAAATGAATATTCTATTTTCCTGAGTTTCAGCATTAAAATTTTGCCTCAGTGCTATT
>NW_012147853.1:1319308-1320683 GCF_000956105.1 Propithecus coquereli
ATATATACATTATATTGTTATTCGATTATAATACTATTATGTTTGTGTTTATTCTGTATATATAGTGTTACATTCTGCTGTGGTTTGAATGTTCATCCTCTCCTAAACTGATGTTGAAATTTAATTGCTATTGTAACAATATTAAGAGATGGAACCTTTATGAGGTGATTAGCCACAAGGGCTCTGCTGTCATGAATGGATTAATGCCTTTAGAATGGGAGTGGATTCCTTACAGCAGGAGTGAAATCCTCATAAAAGGACAAGTTTGGCCCACTTTTACTTTCTCTTGCCCTGTCTTGCCTTTCCACTTTCTGCCATGGAATGACGCAGTAAAATGGCCCTCAGATGCCAGCCCCTCAACCTTGGTCTTCCCAGGCCCAAGAACTATGAGAAATAAGTTTTTATTGTTTATAAACTACACTGTCTGTGGTATGCTGTTATAGCAGCACAAAACAGATCGAGACACATACAAATATGCACATATAACCACACAGAATTATACAATCCCTAAGCTATGAACAACATATATTAATTACATAAACAAATATATATATACACACAAAGTGCAAAAATTAATACAAGCCTATAAGTATATAAGAAAGCTATATTTGTAACAGAGTAGTCATGGCAGAGCAGTTAGGAAACAAGAGGCCATTTCCTCCCCCCAAAAATGTAGGGGAAATTATTGACCATATGTGTGGAAGTAAAGGAAATTAAATCTCTGCTTCATAAAATACCCAGATACCAACTCTGAAATGGACTTTTATCAGACAAAGACTCTAAAACAGCTATTATAAGCAAGTTCCATGAAGTAAAAGCAGACACTCTTGAAACAAATGGAAAGATAGAAGTTCTCAGAAAAAAAAAAAAAAAAATAGAAGCTAGGAAAAAAGAACCAAATATTTTGAACTGAAAATAATATAACTCAGAAACAAAAGAAATCAGAAACCCGTACTGAGTGGGCTTAACAAGAGAATGGAGTGAACAAAGGAAAGAATCAGTAAATTTAAAGATAAATCAAAATAGAAATTATCTAATCTTAAGAACAATCATCAAATATTAAAAAGAAATATTGGGCCAGTCACAGTGGCGCACACCTATCATGCTAGCATTCTGGCAGGCTGAAGCAGGAGGATTGTTTGAGCTCAGGAGTTAGAGACCAGCCTGGGCAAGAGTGAGACTCTGTCTCTACTATTAATAAAAATAGAAAAATTAGCTGGGCATCATGGTGAGTGCCTGTAGTCCCCAGCTAGTGGGGAGGCTGAGGCAGGAGGACCACTTGAGCCCAGGAGTTTGAAGTTGCAGTGAGTTATGATGACACCACTGCACTTATCCTGGGGCAACAGAGCGAGACTCCATCTCAAAAATAAATAAA
>NW_012147853.1:1332255-1333619 GCF_000956105.1 Propithecus coquereli
TAACAAATTACCTGCTATAAAGCTTTTATTATGTAAATACTTATTCATAAGAATTGCTGTAGGAAGAAGGTATTTTTAGAATTTGGTTCAGTAAAAAGAAGGTAGTGACAAAGATGTACGGAATTGACAAACTGGCAAAAGTTCTGAAATGACAAACATTTTCTTGCATCTCAGTTTTGTCTGGTGAAAGTCCTTATGAAATGTTAAGTGCAAAAATGAGGTAAATCATATTATTAGAGATACAATAACAGAAATATATAATGAAATGTATCTATACTCATACAGTATTAATCATTAAAATTGTATTTGTAATAAGTCTTTGGAAGGGGTAAGAAAAACAGGTAGATATGAGTATTTGTGCATATTTTAAGTGTGGCTGAGTTATTCAAGTAAGCATGAAAAAGCAGAAAAAAAATTCATTGGTTATTGGCAGACAAAACCAAATTACATTATATACAGGTGGCCTCAAGACTAGGCTAAACACAGAGTAGGAACAGGATTTTTGTGGATTGTCCTTTGACCATGTTAATGGTAATAGAATGAAATAAGTATAAGGCCAACTAATTAAACAGAAATTTTTGGCTGATAATATATAAAATAGCAATCTCATTTTTTTGTCAAAAGTTTTGACAGGACTTTGTGAAGAAATTGTGAGGAGCAAAGGATGCAATCACTAGGGGATGACCATACCTTGTAAATAAAAAATTGTTCTGCACTTGTTTGGAGAAATTCTTGAGTGTAATACGGGTGTACTATTTACACTGTAAAGAAAACAAACAGTCTTGTATGTCCTTGTTAGCCCAATTATTCTTCCTGTCTATATTATTAAATGGGAGGGAACATGGTCTAAAAAAAAAAAGAAAGAGAGAGAGAAATTATTCAGTCCTTGGCCTGTGTGAATTGTCACAGTTGTTGTTGTCCCTGCTTCTTGTTTTTGCCAAGGAGGGTCAAATCCCCTATACAAGAAGCCTGTAAGTACAGAATAGGATGTCAAGAAACTATAATTCTCAGTTTTAGTTTAAATAACACAAAAAGAAATCTTTCATGAGCTTAGGATAATTGGAGAGAAGTATATTCCAAACAACTTGGGTTTCTAAAGCTCTCTTGTAGAAAATCAATAGCAATATCAGGCAGTACCACAGTAAAAGAAATTTCTAAAGCATTTACAGAATTTTATATCTTTCAATAGAGAGTGTTGATTTTTAAGTCTCTGTCCCATTGATGAAATGTATTGATTTTTATTCCCATTGTTCATGAGGTCATCTTATTTTTATAAGGACACCACAACAATATGTCCATCAATTCAGGGAGGAAAAAGGTGAATATATAAATTATCTCCCACAAAAATTTTCACTCTGTAAAAA
>NW_012147853.1:1339355-1339927 GCF_000956105.1 Propithecus coquereli
ACCCAAAGCAACGCAATATTTGGGTCTTTGTGTTCATTAATGATTTTCTAAACTGCACAACAAACTATTAATACTTTCATGCCTTCGTGATTTTGTGCGGAAACATCACTACCTCACTTGTCTCCTGGTATTTCAGAGGTTAGCTGAAATGTAACCCTGCGATGCCTTCACTTTCATTCCTTTCTTTGAATTAATTGATTTTTCAAATATCTTCTTGTAGTATTTTATACTTATTTTTTATCACAGAAAGTACCACACAGGTACATGTGTCTCTTAGTGCAATATAAGCATATATACCAGCCAGGAGACATATAATATTTTAGGGAAAAGTGGTGCCTTCAAAAGATACCCGGTTCATGTTTTGTTTTTTTGTTTGTTTGTTTTTTTTTACTAATTATGTTGCAAAAGCATATTCCTTATCTTTAAATTCTAATTTCAGCTACTATCACCTTCTATACTTTCATATAAGACTGCTATCAATAGAAGGCAAACTCAGGCTGAAAAACTGAAGCAGAAAGAGTTGGGTATTTGAAGTAGGAGAATGAAGAATAAATCAGAACAAAGTTATAATC
>NW_012147853.1:1344083-1344660 GCF_000956105.1 Propithecus coquereli
AGATCATAGGATGCAGTGAAGTAGTACAGAAAGGGGAAGATAGCCAAGAATAGAACCTTGGTGTTAGAAGATATTTTTAAAAATGTATACAAACTTTAAATTTTTGCAATATAGTGAATACTGCTATTTCTCATTTTCCTAATATGTCTCCCAAATACCATTGTTTTTACAAATTCAAACTAAGCTTGTTAGTTAAGTGTTATGCTGGCAATGTACTACAAACCCTAATTTTACAAAATCAATAATAGAGTAGACATATTTAAATGAGTCTTTGAATTTCAAGAAATTTGCTTGGGGAAGGATCTCTTTACAGTCAAAAAATGATAAACACTCTTAACATGTATAATATGTGGAAATGAGTTTGTGTAACACAATATTAGATCTAGATGAACTAGGAGATACTGTAATACAATAGTCCTGAGGCATGTTAACTATATGATGTTGTGTTCTTCACAGATGCAATAAAGCAATTAATTTTGATTTTTAGGGTGACAACTATACGCGAGAGTAAGAACTGTATATTATTTTTGTCATTTTCTAAATCTAAAATGAGATTTCCAATGACGAATATTCATTT
>NW_012147853.1:1346145-1351556 GCF_000956105.1 Propithecus coquereli
AAAAAATCCTTTTCAGATTCTCCAATGTTTCCCAGTCCAGGCCATACATTCACATAACCATATGCATTTTAAGATTTTATATGCCAAGAACTAGTAACGAAAAAATGAAACTAATGTTAAGAGTGTTATAAAAGATGTCCATAAAAAAAATGCCATGAATGACCCTGAGTTGAATTGTGTCCCTCTCCAAAAATAATATATTGATGTTCTAAATGCCAGTATTTCCTAATGTAATCTTATTTGAAAGTAGGGTCATTGCAGATATAATAAGCTAAATTAAAATGAGATCATACTGGAATAGGGTGGCCCCCTAATCCAATATGACTGCTGTCCTCATAAGAAAAGAAGAAACATAGCAACATAGCACATGAGGCGAGAACAGCATGTGACAAAAGAGGCAGACATCGAAGTGCTACAGCTGCAAGCTAAGAAATATCTAGGATCTCCAGCAAATCACCAGATGTCAAAAGAGGTGAGGAAGGGTTCTCCTCTACTGGTTTCAGAGGGACCATGATCCTACTGACATCTTTATTTTAGACTTCAAGTACTCCGAGAACTGTGAGAAAATAAATTTCTTTTTATCTTTGCCACCCAAGTTGGAGTACTTTATACAGCAGCCCTAGAAAACTAATACACCAAGCTCACATAAGGATGATAGAAAATTCCATATTTGAGCTAGCTTATGAATTATCACTCAAAGTAGTCATGTTAGTTTTCCACAGAAAATGGACATTCTGGTCAGAAAACAGGTGGAGAATAATTTGTGCAGCAAGTAACTGATCTGTTTGGAAAATTTTGGTTCACTTATATGTATTGAAATTATTCTTTATTTTCTGGAATGATCAAATTTCTCAATATGTAAGAGCGTCATTTCAAATATAAGAGATCACCTAGCATATGCCATAAAGAACTTTTGCTGTGTTTCTGTATGTTCAGTGATTTTCAGGCAATCTAGCATTAAAAATGAAATTATATTACTGTAATTGACTTTATGGATTTTCTTTCTCATCTTATCATAATCTTAATGGTTACTGACAAAGAATATTTCCTTTAACTGTGTCATTATATATCAACCAAAAATGTATTTGGGCACTAAAATGCATATATTCTTCCAAGGACTCACCACCATGTATCAGCTCTGCCAATAATTACAAAAGGTTCTACATATCAAAACACTCAGCAATTGAACAACGTTAGTCCTATGCTAGATCTCTTTCTCCAAAATGCTTACTTACACCCTTACATTTTCAATTTCTTTAGAATGCTTAGGTCAGTTGAGATTATTTTATTTTTTGTTTAGGACAATTTTTTATTTGTATTTTCTCCCCCACCAAAAAATGTCTTTTTCTGCCGTTCGTTCTACCCATAACGTGAAAACATATTTTTAAGAAAGAATATAACAGAAATAGGACAGAATAAAGATGTAGAAAGCACACTTTTAGGAGATAGTTGACTTTGTTGCCTCATGTAACAAACAAGGTTGAAGATTGTATCTTATTCATCAAGAGATTCCAGGGATCACTTCATTTTAGAAAATGGTACATGCCTAAATTCTTTAATTTTTACCATTCAATAATCTGTTTAACTTTTGAGAAATGCTGTGATGAATATTTTCATTGCTTTTGATTACCTGGCTAATACATTTACTAGAGTGTTGCAAATCCTACTCCTTCTCTTCTCAAGTACTCTCATTGATTTGTACCAGCTGGTAATCATTCTAACCTAGTAATCAGAATTTCAATAGTATATTTTCTTTCCTACAGTTTCAGCTATATTAGAACATTTCAAAACTGGTTTCTGTGACTCAGTCTTTGGAAGGTTAACAACTTTTTGCTTTCCTGACTACAAAGCATGTGTTTTATTTATCTTGTCATTAATCAATACAAGCACATTTGGTAAGTTTTTGTGGGCACTTACTGCTTGATGGCTTTTATACAATTCTTAGAATCCAATTGACATTTTGTGCTATTTTGCCTTCTTATTTACACTTTACATTAACCTTTTGCTTTTCACTATGATTTTTTTTTTTTAGAAATTTGCTTACATTACTGGATAGCCCTAGTATACTTCATCTGTCAGGTTTTTTTTTTTAATGTTTTTTTATTTTATTTCAGAATATTATGGGGGTACAAATGCTTTGGTTACATATATTGCCTTTGTACCAGAGTCAGAGCTACAAGTGTGCCCATCCCTTAGACTGCCCGCACCGCACCCATAAGATGTGAACTTACCTATCCCCTCCTCCTGCTCCCACCTGTCCTACACCTGATGAATGTTACTTCCATATACATAAGTTGTTGATCGGTTAGTACCAACTTAAGGGCGAGCACATGTGGTATTTGTTTCTCCATTCTTGTGATACCTCACTTAGAAGAATGGGCTCCAGCTCCATCTAGGATAATACAAGAGGTATTAGTTCACCATTTTTTTGTGACTTAGTAGAACTCCATGGTATACGTATACCACATTTTAGTAATCCATTCATGTATTGATGGGCACTTGGGTTGTTTTCACATCTTTGTAATTGTGGATTGTGCTGCTATAAACATTCGAGTGCAGATGTCTTTTTTATAGAATGTCCTTTTTTCCTTTGGGTAAATACCCAATAGTGGGATTGCTGGATCGAATGGTAGTTCTACATTTAGTTCTTTGTGGTATCTCCATATTACTTTCCATAGAAGTTGTACTAATTTGCAGTCCCACCAGCAGTGTATGAGTGTTTCCATCGCTCCGCATCCACGCCAACATTTGTTGTTTTGGGACTTTTTGATAAAAGCCATTCTCACTGGAGTTAATTGATATCTCATTGTGATTTTGATTCACATTTCCCTGATTATTAGAGATGTTGAACATTTTTTCATATGTTTTTTGGCCATTTGTCTGTGTTCTTTTGAAAAGTTTCTGTTCATGTCCTTTCCCCACTTTTATCTGTCAGTTCTTAAACAATCAAGTAACCATGATGAAACAGGAAACAAATTTTTAAATAAGATAGTATAAACATTCATTTTGAAATGAAATTTTATAGTATCTTGCCAAGAAACGCCAACTACATTTTCTTCTCCCCCAAAATACAAAAGGTGAAATTACAATCTGCCATATTTAGTTAACGGCACAATTCAAAACATTTTTTTTTTAATTTCCATATGTTTATCACATAATGAAAAGGCCTTCCTTGTTTTCAGTATTCCTTTACTTTTAGGTATGATGTGCTTTGCACACTCTGCATATGGTTTGATATGCACTTCTTTACCTGCTATACTAGTTCTTTGCAATACTAGTTCTTAAAGTGAGACAACATATGCTACAAACAAGCTGGGTGTGTAATTGTGTAGTATTTGACATCAAGGTTTATTCACTGGTATGATCTCACTTAGTTTTCTCACTACTACAACATAAGTTGTGCATAGGAGTAAAACTAAAGTTCAAAGACTTTTTGTCAACTTTTAAAGGTATAATTAACACGCAATAAGAGTTACCAATTTTTAGTGTACAATTGAATGAGCTTTGACTAACACATATGGTGTAGAACTTCTCCATTATCCCGAAGAGTTCTATCATCCCTCTTTATAGTCAGTCTTCTACTTTCACCCTCTGACTCCTGCTTTCTAACACTTTGTTTTTGCCCTTTCTAGACTTTATATAGATTTAAATAAGCTGCAATCAATGTTTATATCTGGAATTCTGGAATAGTATATTCTATTCAGCATATGCTTCAGAAATACAGCTATTTTGTTGAATGTATCAGTACATTACTACTTTTCATTGCTGAATATAATTCATTATTTCATGGATATTGGTATCATTTCATGTTTAGGGCTATTATGATACAGCTGTGAGAATTATACAGCTTACCTCTCAACTAACATGAACATAGAAATCTAGCTATTTCTTCTCTAATACTTGGCTTATATAAAAACATACAGGTATATTTATACTTTTCTAAAATTCCTGTATAATGGCGCATACGTAATTTTCTGGCACAAAAGAAAAAACACCCCTTATCACCAGGAGATAAATTTAGTAAATCTTTTTCATTTGAACATATAACCATAATATTGGCAGATGAATTCACTAGGTTTACATTGCCATTCTATGTGGCTAAGCAATTGTAAAAGTGATAGGATAAATTGATAATTTGAAATGCCTATCTGTAAATGTATAGAGATATTTCCATTATCTAACACACTAATATGTTTGTAATTCTCCTAAAACCTAGGCAATTATTTTGCTAAAAAGACTTTTGACCCTAGAAGATAATATTCACTGTGAAAATGCAAATGAAAGAATTTTTTTTTTAAAAGTAAAACAAAGAGATTTCACAGGTTACTGGCTAGCATTTACTTTATATACAATTCAAGTAAACTTTGATATTTGGTTTTTCCAGGTTTTACTAAATTAAAGAGTGATAGCTCACTGCAATGGCAGAGAAATTGAAGAATGTATGAAGTGATCTGTTAAAACAAAAGAAGGGATGAAAATTCTACATAACTCTGACATGAGTATGTGGTTTGAGATTGTTTACCATAGCATTAATCAGTATTGCTTACATTATTACTCTCAAGGTAGTACTGACTTTATTACTGTTACAACAAAGTGCTACAAAATTATGTGTGTATATGAAAATAATTCATGAAAATAACAATAAATATAGCAAGACATCATCATTATATCCTTCTAAATGAGCAATAATTTTTTTGGAATATTCCTATGACAAAAAGTTGAAATAATTTTCTGGCACAAAAGAAACAACATTTACCTATGTGCCATTATACAGGAATTTTAGAAAAGTATGAGTATACCTATATGTTTTTAGATAAGCCAAGTATTAGAGAGGAAATAGCTAGATTTTTATGTTCATATTAGTGGAGATGTAAGCTGTATAATTCTCACAGCTTCCTTAATAACAAGAAGATCACCACATCATTAATTTCTTTACATCATTAAAAATTTGTAAAAACAACAAATCATATCCTGGCTTGTTATTTGTTGTTAACTGCATATGCATATACAATTTCCATTTGTATATCCAAATTGTATTGTAGTATTAAATTTATTGGCTAAATCATCATTCTTCTGATGAAGAAATTGTCCTCTAAATATTATACTCAATATGTAAGATTTGTGGATTTTCTTATTTCCTTGACATTCTCCAAAGTTTCAGCAGCACAAGTTAATGATGTATATTGTTTCACTATTTCTAATGCTCTTTTTAAAAACCTGCTTTTAAAAATTCACAGTGATTTAAAACTGATACATTGATACAACATTTTTGTTTTAGGCTAATCTTGCCTTATCCTGGTTGTTATTTTTAGACACTCAACTCGTTTCATTGATAGCTTACAGTAGAATGGTCACAAACATCCCACCAATAATATTTTATGTTTATTTTTAAGTTTCTTATGGCTCTTATG
>NW_012147853.1:1351677-1354643 GCF_000956105.1 Propithecus coquereli
TTTTATAAATGAATTTTGTAAACTCCACATAGCAAAAGCAAGGCCTAATTATGTAAGATAAAAGAGAAATACAGAAAATTTTGTTCAAATAGTGGTTTTTCAGATTTCTTAAATTAACTACCAAAAAGAAATCACTATAGATATTATTTACAGCCTTTGTTCTTCTACTGAAGGAAAATCATCTAATTATTTTGATGTTCTGTCATTTCTCACAATTAAATAAACCCCAAATTTTATTTAAGTAATCTTCCTTCGAAATTTAACAAGGTCACAGAGACTGTACCTATGTAAAGAGAATATGTTATTAAGCTTTAGTCTTCTGTAGATAATCATTTTTATTTAAAGTACGACCAGAAATTTTCCATGAGCTTTTATGTGACTGGGAATTCAGACTATGGCTGTACTTGTGAGAAATGTGGCAAAAATAATTTCTAGTAAAATGCATCTCATGTCTTACAACTTATTTTTAATTATTAATGTGCTTTGGGAGCAAAATTATTCAGTGTTTTAGAATTTTCTATTCCAAATGGTTGCTTAGTGCTCACTATGAGAGGGCTGAAATGCTGTAGACTTCTAGCACAAAATCTGCTGCACAGGTTGGTGAGAGCATTGGCTGAGGGATCAGATGACCCTAACTGCCAGTTCCACTCTAACTGTTCCTGCTCACATCCTTGATGCTCATCTAATTGACTGACTTCATTTTCCCAAACCATTGCCTAATACTTTTGCAATACCTTGCCCACCTGTTTCTTTTCTTTTCTTTTTTTTTTTTTTTGAGACAGAGTTTTGCTCTGTCACCGGAGCTAGAGTACAGTGGCATCATCATAGCTCACTGCAACCTCATACTCCAGGGCTCAAGCAATCTTCCTGCCTGAGCCTCTTGGGTAGCTGGGACTACAGGCTTGTGCCACCATGCCTGGCTAATTTTTGTAGTTTTTGTAGAGAGTGTCTCGCTCTTGCTCAGGCTTGTCTGGAACTCCTGGCCTTAAGCAATCCTCCAGCCTCGGCCTCCCAAAGTGCTAGGATTACAGGCATGAGTCACCAAGCCCGGCCCCCCTGTCTGTTTCAATTCACCCTTACATTCTGCCCTAAACTGTCCAATACTAACCAATGAGACATCATTGGAGCCCCTTTCACTTCGGTCTAGGTTAGAAGCCTTTGACTCTGGAGAGAGAGCCTGTCTTGATGATTTAGAAATGACCTGCAAGACTTCCAGGATGTGATGAATCTGCCTTTTCCACTGAATGCTAATGCTAACGCTTTAGCTCAGAATATATAATGTGAAGCTTAAGTTTCTTCAATAATTAAGCATAACATTTCAAAAAACAGAAGATGATGAACCACAAGATAAAAGGAAAGCCTGATTCCTATTTCAGTCCTTCAGAGTGACTGCCCAACTCTCCCTCCTTGGAGTTAGATAAATTTAATCAACCGTATTTGGAAATAAATTGGATTCATGTGATGGAGTGAGGAACAACCATTTCTCCACTTTGTATACATTGAGCCTAAGATAATTGTGACAGCCTTAAGAGAACAAGAAATCACAGGAGAGGAAAAAGTTTTAGTGAGGAGACTAAAAACAATAAGTGTGATTTTTGTAAGTATTGATCCTATGATATAAGGACAGCATGGCCAGCAGATAAGGTAGAGAAGTTTAGAGAGTCTAGAGCTCAAAAAAAGTGTTTGGGATAGAATTGTGTTTGCTATTTAATAGCCATTTCCCCATCTAGTCTTATTTGCAAAAGCCTGATTATTTGTATTTTTCTTCACTAGGGATCCCTAGGGGTATATCCTAATTATCTGGACTCAAGCTAGTCTCATTCTCTTGGACAGCAATAAGTGCCATAGTGAAAGTCTAGATATAGTGAATGTCTGAATTAAACAGAACTTTCCGAAGTGAGTAGTGTGACTCATAATGTTCGCTTTTACACGATGTTCTTCTTGGCCTACTGTTCTCCGCATTTCACAGTCATGTCAATGATTCATCTTTCCCTTAAAGGCCTAATTCAAAGAAGGTCTCCTGTCCTTTCACATAAACCTCTCCTCCCAGGGCTGAGTATTTCCCTGTTTTGCATAGCACATTTGTGGGAAGCTGAATAATGGCCCCCAAAGGTTTCCATGTCCTAATCCCAGAACTTGTGAATATGTTACCTTACATGGTAAAGGAACTTTGCAGATATGGTTAAGTTAAGAATCTTGAGATGAGGAAATGATCCTAGATTATCTGGGGGGCCCACTGTTATCAAAAGAGTCCTTATAAAGGGGATGCAATAGATAAGAATCAATAGTAGAAGAAGTGACAATGGAACCAAGAGTTTGGAGTGATGTGAAGAAGGGATCATGAGCCAAAGAATGTAGTGGGCCTCTGGAAGATGAAAAAGGAAAAGAAAAAGATCCTTCTCAAAAGCCTCCAAGGGAACACAGTTCTACCAATGCCTTAATTTTAGAATTCCAAACTCCAAAACTGTAGGAATAAATTTGTATTGTTTTAAGCTACTGAGTTTGTGGTTCATGTGTTATAGCAGATGTAGGAAAGAAATACACCATGTAAATCATGTTATTTATGTGCATATCGTATGTTGCCATAATTGCTTGCATGTCTGTGTCCTCCTTCAATCTGAGCTGCTGTGTGAGAGGATCCTACTTTATTCACCATTTTCTGTAGGCAAAACAGTTTATAGTACATACTAGTCCCAAAGTTGTCTTTTAATTAAGTAGAGGAGTGAATTATTAATGTTTATTTTATAAAACTAGGTAATGCTGAGGGGTACTGATGGATTAAATATAAGGGAAGATAACTCAATGGAAAATGTAAACCATGCAGAATACACCTGCTCTAAATTCTGAGTAGTTACAACAGTAGGCCTGATTTAATTACATTCCTAGTTTTCTCTACAGAATATCTGTATTTGCTATTCCTGGAATGTCTATACATTGGGATGTTTATAAGGAAGGAATGGAAGCAT
>NW_012147853.1:1357953-1361492 GCF_000956105.1 Propithecus coquereli
AAATAGTGAAATGCCAAATAAATATGTAATATAAATATAGGACACTATAGGCTGGCAATTACAGACCAATTTCTGGGCTTCTGGGGAAGTATTTTTTACTTGAGAAGGAAGAAGATAGGCAAGAACTTCTCACCCTTATCCTTGCAAGGTTTGTCTTCCAAAATGTAATATATCTTTGAGTTTCCAAATAAATCATCCTTGTTGCTGTTGTCGACCCAAGTAAATGACTGAGGCAAAAAGTCTCAATCAATGGAGGTTTATTAAGCCACGATTTTGAGGACATGCCCAGGAAAAACAGGAACCACAGATAAGCTGTGGCTGTTTTTCCCAAGGGAAAGTTGGAACTGTCAGCATTTTAAAGGCATGCAGACAGAAGGAAAAAGGTAGGATGGGGAGTGGTGGGGGGCTCATGAGGCAAAGTGTATACTCCTGTGAAGCCCAAGAAATCTATATTTTATATAAAATAAAGGAGTGAAAGAATCATCAATTATGTGGATGTCCTGGGTAGGTGGAAGAATGTCTAAGTCTGTCTTGTCTCCAGTTCTGTTATCTATAAGATAAACGTAATTCATTACTAGTGTGGAATCCCATGGGCTTCAGTTTTAGGTGCCAGACATAGGAACAATTTACATGTCCTTGCTCATGGGAAGTTAGCAAGGAATTTCCTTAGTGAGTGGATCTGTGGGGCCAGTTCTTCATCGAGCCTTTTATTAATACCTTCTCTTTTGTATAAGGAGTTGGGAGGGGGCGCCCCTGAGACTTTGATTTTCTTTTTACACTGTATCAAGGCTGATATTTGCAGAAGGCTTATGCCTTAGGCGAGCCTAGAACTTTACAGCATAGTCAAACACCACAGCCCCCTAACTCCCAGGGCACATATAAGGCTACAACTACTGCGGAATCTCCACTGCCATCTCTGTTTCATAATCTTTGCCCCCAGGATGCCACTAGTGTCCACAAATGATTTATTTGCCCTGTCCTATTGCCTGCTATTGAGTGGATGGTTAAAGATGTAAAAAATATTTTTTATCACTGTAGATTTCATTTTCTCCTACAGTCATTATTATTAATGTGTCAGGTACTATACTAAGTAATATTGAAGCCACAATCTCATTCATCCCCTATTGCTTTTATTGTATAATACAGTGATTATTATAATTCACATTTTACCAGTAAGAAAGCTAATGCACAGGTGGGTTCAACCACTTACATCAGGTCACATAGCTAATAATACTGTATGGAGTAGGAGTAGGTTTGGAATCCAAACATTGAACAGATTCCAGTTTAAGCTCTTAATGTTAATATACTGTTTCACATTTTCAAAAATAATCACTGACATTTAGTAAGTCTAGTTGAAAATCATATGTTTATGATTGCCAGGAATAAGAAGTTAGGTAAAAATACTCTACTAAAAGACATCATCGCCACATTAATCTTACCTAATTTCTAAGATTTAGGGCCTCAATTTTTTCCCCTTTGTAAAATTAGGTCCTTAGTAATTTATACAAATCCCTGCTGTAGTTAATGTCATGTATTTTAGTAGCAACAGTAGAGCAAAATCATCAACTGTTTTGAAATAATGGGGAAATTTTGATTTAAATGTAAATCTTAGGTGTCCAGTGCTTTCACAAATGAAAGACACATTTGTCTTAATAATGAGGCCTATTAAATTATTCTAAATTGGAAGACTATCTAGCAATTCCTTTCTAAATCAATTGGTCACAAGAGCTTACTTAAGCTGACTGAAAGTCAACATTACATTATTGGAATAATTTTAACTCTGCTTCCATAGCAATAGTTTCACATACAAGATAATGCCATAAATAACCAGGGGCTTGTATTTTTCATTGCATATGACAGCAGTGTTGCCTTATGAAAAAATCATGTGTCTGAAGTACTTGAGCTTTTATGTAAAGATCAAATTTCCATATTTCAGTACAGCTATCATTCTGTTCTTCAATATGATCATTATGTAGAATCACATACAATTAATTCTTATTTATTGTCCTTGATGTTGTTCTTATCTGAAATTTAATAAAATTATCAGTAAAAACTATTCTGTAGAAATCAGTGTTGAAGACTAGGTCAATTATGCAGGTCTAAATATGATACAGATAAAATGAGTAGATAGAAATATTTCCTAAAGCAGCACCATTTGATAAGAAGGTGAAGATTTGATGAGGACAAGCTCAATATGAGTTATACTGAAAAACTAAACCTTTTGCTATTGCTGTCCCCCATCTTTAATGGACGTATTCTGTCCTAAAAACAGAAAGGAAGATTCCTTCTCAACCAGTACTAGTCAAATCATGGCTTGAGTGTGATGCTCATTTCTAGCTCTTGTTCTTAGACAAACTGAGAATGTAACTAAGAGAGTTAATGGTGTGAGTATCTTAAAACAATTCAAACATTAAAGAAACTAAAAATGTATAGCTTGGACATGAGAACATACAACAATGAATTTGAAGATCATGGGTGTCTTCAAATTATGGAAGACTTACTCTTTGTGCCTTTTGAACACTGAGGTAGTCTCCATTAGCTATCTAAATTTATATGGAAGCAATTTTTGACACCAAAAAGAAAAAAACTATTATATAAGAACTTCACTAGATCCATTATATAAATTAAGACATTTAATATCCAACATTTTTATAAATATATTATCATATTTTTATAGATGAGAAAATTGTTCAGAGAGGGTAGGTAATTGGCCAAAAGTCACACAGCCATAGCTGCTAATTGTTTGAGTTGAGTTTGTCTTGCCTGTGCCATGTTTCTTTCACTGTACTAAGCTACTTCTTTATAGACTCTTTTATACTTTGAAGAATGTTATAGATATGATATGTTTTTTCCTATAAGTCTGAAAGAAAAATTAAAAGCATTTTTGATTGCTTCAGTTTTCAATAAAATTTCTTCTCCACCTAATTTTAATTGTTCGAAAATAATTCCCAAGCATACCTATTCTTATAACAAATTTAAGAATTTTGATAAGAATTTTGAAAAGAAAATTTTCAAATTTCCTCACAATATATAGCATTCCAACTTTTGGAAGAGATGAATTATGAGTCCAGTTGAAGTCTATTAGACACTCTTTTCTTTTACAGTAGGATTTGTGTTTCTTTAAATCATGCTTATACGATGACTTCGCAGAGTTAAGTCAAGGCATAATTATTTAGTCTTGTTAAATATGGTCAATTTATGTTGATTTCTACAATGTTCTTTTTTTAGATAGATGGCTCTCCAATATAATGAATTTTGTTTTCATAATTTCTAGGTTATGAAAACCTGGGTTTATTTCTTTGCCTATTTCAACTGAGGATCTGAAACCTAATCCTAGGTGTTGCTATACTTGTGCACAATGATTTACAGAAATTCTGTAGTCAAAATTTGCTCAAATAAACAAGGAAAAATAGTCCCATATCCAATGCAATATATATTACTGCCTGTTCTTCAAGGTTCCTGGGTTTTTTCTTAAATTAATTGTTACATGCAATATAACAGGCGTGTGGTGTGTGTGTGTGTGTGTGTGTGTATGTGTG
>NW_012147853.1:1366162-1368519 GCF_000956105.1 Propithecus coquereli
ATTTGTACTTTGAAAGAGAGATTCAAGTAAAGTATTGTCACAATTCTGAAAGAAAAGCAAAGAATAATATTCATGAAGTTCTTGGACATTGACTTAAACCTTGAAAGAGAGATAACATTTTTAGTAGATATTCTAGGCATAGGCAAAGGTACCAAGTCAAGAAAGCACAGACTGTGGTTAGGGAATAGAAATATAAATTCTATTTTATTGGGCATTTAATAGGCAGTCTTGAGAGATAATGGTAGAAAGTAGGTGGATTCAGGTCATGATATACAATACTTTTAGAAAAAAATGGGAAAATCTATAATTAATTCTGAAACCAATAGGGAGTTGGTGAAGATGACTTTTGAATTTTTGAGACTTAATTAAATCTGTTTAGGAAGATCATTTAAAATTCTCTTTCATCACCCAAAAATGAGATTTATCAATATCCAACATTCAGATTTCATTTAAAAGAATATTTCAAATTATTACTATCACACAAGTATATAAAATAGTTGTATGCTCAGCAAGCCCCACTAATAAATTATAAGCAACTTGAAAGAGAAAAATATTTTTTTTATTTTTTCCCCAAATCACCTGTGCATTTATGATTCTACTAGACCATTTCAAGTGTCTATTGAATGTATCAATTTCTATGCTATTTACAAAATAGTTCCTATATTGCTGTATTCTGTTATCCCTATGGATATTTTTTGTACTTGTTCCACCTTTGGTGCATTTTTGTTTCTAACTGTATGTAGGCTGGAAGAATGCCAATTTTGTGCATTAAAGCTATGCAGAGAAGTTGGTAGATCAGTTTTACAGTTGACATAGTTCTTACTATTTTTCTAATGTTCTGTCCCTTGGCTATGTTGCATACATGATGATGCAAGACCAGGGAACACCAATAGCATCTACAAATGACAAGAAACTTTCAGATGAAGCCTAATTCCAAACCAAATAGTTCTCCACATGTAGATTATATAATTTTCTGAGGGGTAAGTATTGCTTCATTAACTGGCTTCATTAACATTGTTGTCATTATCAACTAATTAAATTAAAAAAATCAAGCCAACAAAAATTTCTTGAGTATCTTTTACTGCGCAAAGTACTTTCCTGGGCAACTAGGGTAAAATAAATTAAAAATAGGTAGATACACGTACTCTCCTGCCTTGTAGCTTAACTTTATTTTCAAATGATCACTACTGTGTCTCTATATCTTTTTATTTTTCCACTTTCACATTTTCATGTGGTTAAAGCTTGGATATTTAAGAGAGTTCAGTTTAGTTTGTTGGAGATGTAACCCAAAAAAGAAAGTCATAGGTAGAGTTTTTGTTTTGTGTCTATTTATCTATTATATCTCCAGCACTATATTAACAGGCCAATAGATGTGAATGAATCTACCAAGAAGATACACAGATCATGTTAACCCAGCATATTAAGTGCTGAGGGAAATATGAAAAAGTAAAGGAAGTTGTTCTTTATCTGACTTACTTGTCACATTTTTTAACTGGAATGGGACACTTAATTTAAGGTGACTCATTATTTATTTGAACTAGGTGCCTTTGCATCCAATATCCTCATTTTATAGATGATAAAACACTCCTTCCTTTATAGATGGTAGTGGTGGCAGAAAAAGGAGAGTGTAGCTAATGGCTAAAGGGTAGTATGGTAGCCATTAAGCTGTTGCCTAGAATCTAGATCTGTGCTCAGCTTCCCATATCATACTACCTACCAAGTTTGAACCTCAGAGGAAAGTATATTCAGAGCATATTCAGTGAACTTCTGGTAACCCCACAATGCCCAGATGGCCCTATTTGCAGTACACACACCACATACCTACTCACACACACACACACACACACACACACACACACACACTCACAGTTCATTCTTAACTAAAAAAATGAAACAATTCAAAGAAAACCAAATCAAAGTGCACTGTATGATATAAGAGCTATTGTCAAAGAAGCATAGGCTGGAGTATTTGGGGAAGAACGTAGGTTTCCTTTCAGAGCTAGATTTCAACAGAGTCATCTGGCAGCTATAGTGATATTCCTAGGAGAAACGCTGGATGTTTGCATGGCATTTAGTTTGAATTCAATACAAATGAAACTTCTTGAGAGAAGTTTTTCTGTCATGTTTGGAAGCTCAGTGTGTGACAGAGTCTGATATGAGAAGTTAGGGTAGGTGGCTGTTATAAAGATTTCTGTACGGAGTTAACTTATTACCATCATCTGCTTCTTAAACTCATTTGCAGTCACCATCTGCAAAGGGGAAATTTTACATTTAACAATAAGAAACATACATCTGGACACCAGATTTCTTTCAGTTTTTCCAAACATCTATCATATCCTTTTAGAAAGGAGAAGAAT
>NW_012147853.1:1368569-1369425 GCF_000956105.1 Propithecus coquereli
AAAAAAATGAAGGAAATATGTAAAACACAACCATTTTCTGGAAGAACCAAAAATTCTACCTGACACAGTGTAGCTGTTCAGATTGCCAACCTATCTCACTCTGACATAACTGGGTAAGAACCAGACATGAAAGATTATCATGATGACGAAGACGAAGAAGAAGAAGAAGATCAAATAGATAATGTCATTTATCTTTTTTTTTTTTAAGCTTCTTATATGTACCATGATTTCTGGTAAGAACATATGTTTGTTTTTTATTTCTCACTACATAACAGTGAGTTCAGGATCGGTTATCTTTATTTTGTAAATGAGCACAATTGCTCTCAAAAAGTTTAAATAGTCTTGCTTTTGAGTAAAAATGGTTAAGGATTTGAACCAAAGCTTATCCAGCTCTAAAACCTTCATTATTAGCTTCAATTCCAAAGAGTCTGCAATGAAAAATAATAACCATGAATTCCCATATTCCAATGCCACTCCTCTGAGCAGGTCCATGCATATTACAAAAGTCAAATTGGTGGGAATTCTAGATGTCACCAGCTCTGGAAATATGAAATAGAAAAAGACAGCCCTCCCTTTGAACAGATGAGCTTCACGCTGGGATAAATGGTATTAGAATCACAAACTCAATTTCAGCCTTCATTCCCCTTCAGGGAATCTTTGTTTATGGAATAACCTTGGTTCAGACTTGCGTATTCAACTACTTACTCAAGATCTTCAACTAATCTACCATGTCTTATGTAGAAAAGATCACCATCTCCCTTTATCTTTGCTCTTCCACATTTATTCACTCTCTCTTTCTAAATAGAGTAATGCAATTTCCTAAGCCAGACATAAAAAGTATATTTTATTTATTTCT
>NW_012147853.1:1384385-1385925 GCF_000956105.1 Propithecus coquereli
AGATGGAGGCAGAGAGTGGAATTATGCTGCCACAAACCAAGGAACATCTGGGATTGTCAGAAGCTGGAAGAGGCAAGGAAGCATCCTATCCTTTCCTACAGGTTTTTAAGGGAGCGTGGCCCTGCCAACACCTTGATTTCACACTTCTAGCTTTAGGACTGTGAGACCATACATTTCTGTTGTTCTAAGATACCCAATGTACGATACTTTGTTACTACAGCCATAGGAAACTACTATACTTTATTTCCTTTGCTTTTTTATTTTATCATTCTCTTTGAACTCTTTTGACATTATGTCTATTCCTTTGTAACTAGAGTCAATGACAAATCACAGAATGATATCCATTTCTAAGTGTGAGGTGATGTTCTGTTTTACATACATTAATTCATTTAATTCTTACAATAACCCTATAAGGTAAATATTATTATTTTGTCTTTTACAAATGAGGAAGCAGAAATACAGAAAAGTTAAATATTTTTCCCAGAAAAACACAAAACTGTTCTTGGGTAAGCTACTTTTGTCTGTCTTTTATATCGATGCTGTTTTTACTTTTCTTGATATGTTATAAACCACTCAAAAATAAATAGGATTTACATTGAAGCTGGCTTGCTTAATCAAAATATTTACAATTTCTCAGGGATAAATATCTAGTCATGGGAAGTTCCACCATCTTACTACAGTTCGCATTGCCCACTTGTTCAAAAACTCTTTTGGTTTGAGGGGCTACTAGAAAGAACTGAGGAAGAAAAGGAACACTATTTTCTACTCAAGAGGTTGCATTTCTTTTTGCCCCCATCTATGCTTTGATATGTCCTGGACAGATTGGTAAAGAAAGAAGTAAAAGCTTCCTTGGGACTTTGCTTAGTGGTTAAGAACATTTTTTTCTATACATCGATGTTAAATTTTACAAACAATTCAGGAAAGTGTATGGAAATGTTTCATCCATTCCATTTACTCATTTTTAAGAGATGCTAAAATAATATATTATACTGTACCAACGGGTCTAAAATGTCCTTTTTACATAGTTGTCTCCCTTGAACAATGATTTAAAACTTATGGGAATTTATTCCAATTAATAATTCCATTCAATTTAGGTTTACAAATTGTTCACAAAAATTTGTCAAAATTGTAAAGAATCTGATATTTCGACGTGTGTTCAAATGAGAATTTAATCTTCCACAGTTTCAAGAATGTTAGCGGAAGACTAAGACTCCTATTTTTCTTTCCCAATAAGAGCAGAAATGGACATACTTATGCAGTCATCTAACATATCTTCAGCTCCTTTCCTCTGTTCTTTGATCATTTTACTACCTGGCTCAATGTCACTTTCTCCATCACATATTCCCACATAATTCTTGCTGTTTAAATCTTCATATACATGATAAGTCTACATCTCAGTCTTTCTGATCTTGTCCTTCCTTTAACTTCAGCCATTTTACTCCCATAATTGTATGTTTTCTTTTTTTATAAAAAGTACTTTTTCTTTATTTTTAATTGACAAGCAAAATGTATATATTTATGGTGTACAAAATGATGTTTT
>NW_012147853.1:1385975-1387402 GCF_000956105.1 Propithecus coquereli
TATAATGGAAATTAAATATTCTTGGAAGTCAGGTAAACTTAGATCTGAATGCCAGTTGAGACAGTCACTATGTGAGTAAATTGGAATAAGAAATTTGTCAAGATTAGCTAGTGTGATTACAAAGTGTATAGCATAGTTCTGCTCATATAGTAATTCATAAAATGTGGTTAGCATTATTATTTTATTACTAAATAGACTCAGTTTTTGTGTCTAATACTCTAATTCCATAGTAGGATACAACTGCTGCTTATAGCTTCACCACAATTAGTTGAAGTACTTATCATCTTCGTATTTCTTCTCAGACTAATTCTGTGGGTAGCTGGATTCTAGTTCCCATAAGCCCTGCTATCTTATGGCCTCATGCTCTATGTGGACTTTTAAGAACCATGGATGACATGATTTTTCTTGCTACCTGAACAACTTCTACAAGGATGTTAAATTGAAGCTTCTCAGCTGTGACAAGTTATTCGACACATGAGAAAGTCTTATTTTCTTTATCTTTACACTGAAAACCTATCAACTCAATAGGTTGTTTTAAAATAAAGATCTACCAACAAAACATTTATCACAATGTTTGATACATACAGAGTATTCAAAATACTACAGCTATAATTGTAATTATTTTATTATCACACATGAATAAACATTGTAATATTCCCAAACCAAGTTCAGGCCCCATATATCCATGTTTTCTTTGGGCTTTAGATGATTTAGCTACCATCGTAGAGGCTAACTTCACATTTCATTAATTTTCCTTAGACCTTTATTCCGTTTCATTTTATTCCTTTCTTCTTGTTATTCATACATATTTACAGAATTTCTGGGATATCTTACACTCAAATTTATCTTAATAAGGCAATGAACTTTGCATATTTGGGATTGCTTTGTAATTCTGATGGTACAATAGATGTACAATATGCCCCAGCACAGAGATTCTGCTCTACTCTGGAAGAATCTGAATTTACTAAAAATAATTTAACTGTAAATGATTCCTTAGATCCTACATTGCAAATCAACTTTCTTTTAAGTTTAAATTATATAAAAGGCTTAGAATATTCTACCCACGAATTCTGATATATTCACCTTCATGTATTCTTAAATTTTCTATTCTTTTGTAGCTGAATGAATTCAACCCCTGGAGTTTTGAGAAAAAATCTCACTCTGAGAAAATGTAGAGAAGAAGTAATACCATTCACACATGTGGTTCTTTGATCAGGCATGTGGTAAAACATCTGAATTATTTTAGTGTTTGTCTCATCAAGGCTTAGACTTTGAGGCATAGTAGTACATTCATTAATCCTTTTCATGTTTTTCTTTTCCAGAATGCTTGATCAAGAGCATTGATAACCTGATGTCAGCTGTTTTTCCCAATTCATGCTGTACTGACAAAGAAAAATTTGGAATTAAATGCCAGAGAAGAGTTCTTC
>NW_012147853.1:1391227-1394630 GCF_000956105.1 Propithecus coquereli
GTTACAAATAAGATCACTCAAAATTTGTGTTTCCAGTCTGAACCCCACACTGGATATCCAGAATTATGAATGCAACTGCCTAATTAACCACTCCACTCCATTTGAATTTCTAATTAGTATTGCAAACCTAATACTCCCCAAATAGAACTCTCGATATCTCTCCCAGATCTCCACCCTGAACCATTCTTCTACATCTCAGTATGATATAATTCAGGATCAAAAACAAAAAAAACAAAACGCTTTGTAACTTTCCCTGACATATCACTTTCTGTAACACTCCACATCTAATTAAAGAAATCCTGTCAGTTCTACCTTCAAACTTTATCCAGAATAGAACCATTTATCTCCATTTGTACTACCAACACCCTTATCCAAACTATAATTGTCTTTCAACTGTATTATTCTCATAACCTCCTAACTAATTTCTCTCCTTCAACCTTGTTATCCCCTAGTCTGTTCTCCATACAGAAGCCAGAATGATCCTCTTAAAACGTAAATCAGATAATGTTACTCAAAACCCTTCAGTGGCATATGTCTATCTCAGAGTAATAGGCAAGGCCCTAATATGATCTACAAGGTTCTGTACAATCAAACTCCATATGTTACTACTCCACACATTTCTAACTCTGTGTCATCCCCACTGGCTTTCATCCCGTTTCTCAAACACACTAAGGTATCCTCCATAGAACTCTTTGTATTTGCTCTTCCTTCTCTTGGCCTGGAATAATTATTTCCTATATCCACAAGCCTCACTTTCTCACTTTCTTCAGGCCTTTGTTCTAATGTCACTTTATCAATGCACCATTTTCTGCCTCTATTTAAATATTTTTCTAGCCAACACCACAATCCATGACGATCCCCTTTCCCCTACTGGTACTCTTTCTTTCCCCTCCCTGCTGTATTTTTATTCATAGCAGTTTTGCCACTATATTTTATTAGTTTGCTTCAACATCTGCACTAGAATGTAAGAAGCAGAATACTGGAAAAGAAGAAGATAAGATATTCTGAATACAAAACTTCCACCTTGGGAATTTAGGTTAATGAGCTCCTAGTATCTGGAGATGATACGAGAAAGGGAATGAGGCTCTAAAATATGAAAAAGAAAAAAAATCACATTTCTGCAATTATGTTTTGGTTCAGTACCTGTCTACTGAAATTCATTTTTTAAAGTTATAAATCATACACAAAATGTTGAAAAAGAAAATAGAGCCTAAAACTGAATACCATGGTACACTAAGACTTTATTTTATACAGTTTCTTCCATTTTGCAGTGTTTACTTAGGCAAAAGAAATTTGGAGAAAGTTGTCTGGCATTGTAAAAAAGACTGAATTTGCAGAAAAGAAAAATTGGCATTTTCTGTCTCACTTCATTAACAATTCTGAAAGTAATCTTTTATCTGAATTATTTTTATAAATTGCTACTGGGAAAAGTATTTGCTATTGTGTGTGTGATTGGCAAGCAAGCACATCCCTAGATATTGTAGACATGAACAGAGTTGAATATAAAACAGAGTTGATGTGAATCAAATGTGCCAAAAGTTATGCTCAGCTGAGGAGGCCCCATTCATGCAGCATAACCTGGTCTTGGCAGGAGACCTCACACTCCTCCACACCTGGCTTTTGCTAATGATAATAAACCAGGTTCTCCTCAGCAGGACCATGGCTTGCCGAGCAGCTAGAAATAAAATTGTGTGGCTAAATTTTTATCTTTGGGGTTCTGAACATACCTAAATATGTTTTGTACCCCTTCATCACTACTTGGCATCACTATGCTCACTCTTTCTTCCTCAATGAGATCCAGCTTCTAGATTATCTATAGTTATAAAATATAAAAGGGCAAACTTTGCCTAAGTTAGTGTTTTAATCCTTAAAAGTTTTAAGGAAAATATTTTAAATTATGATGATAAAATCTTAAGCATCAATGTAAGACCTGTGAATCATATAAAGCCAAAAGGGAAATATCATCTCCTGCCCTTAAATATTTCTCTTCATAGATTCTCAGAACTTTGGGGGTGATTCTGCCAAATGTCTGATTCTCCACAGTGGAGTCAGCCTTTTTGAGCCAAAGAACTTTATCAAAGGTATGCTAATAATTTGCAAAAGAAACAAAATAGCTATATTTTTAGGAGGAAAATTCGGGAAGAAATCTGAGAGTGGATGCTTTTGTTTTTCCTAAGGTCGAAGGTGAAAACTGAATTTAATAGAAGAACAAGAAAAGAATGAACTTTTCCTCAAATATAAGCTTCAAGGAAATGGTGAGGGAAGTAATAGTTTTATTGTTAGAAGTTCTATTAAACTATATGACTAATTATTAAACTTTTCAAAGAACAGCTTCTTTTCTACTTAGGCTCGATTGGAACCTATTGTGTAGGAGGGAAAAAACTAGCACACTGGAATCAGAGTCTTGAGTTTGAATGCCCTGTTTTATCGCTTAGTCACTTTGAACAGGCTACTTAATATCTCTGAGCCTCAGTTTCCCTATATTTAAGATAGAAGTAAAATATCAAAATTTGAACTATTAACAAATAAAATGAATGCAATAGACTTAACACAGTATTTGTTTTATAGCAGCAGCTTTCAGTTACTAGCATGCATTAGTATGCATTAATGAATGTTAGTAATGACATTCATTTGTAATTCCTAATGCTATATTAAGACAAAAATAATAAACGGCAGACTCTGTATATTACTTTCATGGATCATTATTTACAAGATAAATAAGACATGAGAGAACAAAAAGGAACATGGTAATAAGCAGCCTGGCAGTGCTCCACAGGAAGCATATATTTGTGGGTTCTTATTTGTATACCTATGCCATGTCCTCAGTTTCCCATGTCCTGCAGCTCCTCTTTCTGCAACTCCACTCCCAGATTTCTTTCACAGATGTTGTTATTCATCTCATTTGTAAAAATGTGATTTTTGCAATTAACTTACCTAACAGCACAATTTCAACTATACAATTACAAATATACAAAAACAAGACAAACTAGCATTATTGGTGGTTTATAAGTATGAGTTAAACAAACGCAAAAACTCATGATTGAAAGTCCCATTTCAGTTGCATGTGACATGTTACTTCATGAAGGTACACAATGACTCTGATAGACCAAAGTGACCATGAAGCATCAAAAGATAAAGAAATCCTAAAGACACCATTTTTCTATACATCTGGAAAAAATAGCTTGTGAAAAATTTTTGTTGGTAGATAGGAATTCTGTCCTGTATGATAAGGTATTCTTATAGAGAGTTTAGGCAAATTATACTGACATATTTATTTGTTTCATTTCTCACAGTTGATGGGCAAAAAATGGGGCTAGCAAATATTTCCTGTCCAACAATTCCTAATATGTACACATTCACTTCAAATTCCAATTCTCCACAAAAAATAGAATTATTTCTATAC
>NW_012147853.1:1397410-1398410 GCF_000956105.1 Propithecus coquereli
TATCTCTTTATCTCTTTAAATATCCCCCCTAGTCCTTATCGGTATCCAATATGGATTACCTACCATGGCTGTGGCATCAACAGCTTTTACCTGAACACCCGGGCCTTTTCCACCATCAGGGTCCTGTGTGCCCTGGTGCTGGCTGGACTTGCGGCTTCCCGGTCACTTCTAACAGCAGAGAGAACCGTGTCACAGCCTGGGGGCTGCCCGTCCTCGGCCCTTCTACCGGGCTCACACCTCACAGGGTCTTTGCAGCTGGGGGTCCCGAGCATCGCCTTGGCTTTACCTACGTGGCGGCTTCTGGCCAGTGGCCGGGCTCGAATCCCGCCAGCTTGCCCCAGGCGCGGGCCCGGGAGCACGGCCCGCTCCCACGCTCAGGAGGAGCCCTCGCGTGGCCTTCTGGGAAAAGGAAACCCAAGGACAGCCAAGACCACAGCAGCTGCGAGCTCTGGGAAGAGCGAGCAGGGTCAACACGAATTTTGGAGGGATAAACATTCGAACCATAGCAGGTATGGTTGAAGGAGTTGTACTGAGCTTCTGTAGAATCTCTAGTGCTTATTGAATTTTAAGCTAAAGTCAAAGACGTCCTGAAAAATAAATAAATCAATAGCAGGCTTAGGCAAGCCTAACTCAGTATATAAGACCAGAGGCTGCCTTCTTTAAAAAGAACTTCAGCTCCTCTTCCTATAGACACAGCCGAATGCATTGAAAGTCAAGATTCAGCCAAGCATAGACATACCAAGAGGGCTGAAAAAAGCACAGTAACTAGGTGCTCCTGTACCTCAGGGTTAAAAATCTGTATTATTTTGCTGAACAAGAAACCTAGATTACCAAATGTGTTGATGGAGGTTGAGGGAAATATAAAATGTGTGGTTTAAAAGGAAAAATGATTATTAATTGTAGACTCAAAACTAACTATAGTTGGGAAAAATTGGGAGAAGAGTATATGGGATCTCTCTATTATTTCCTAAAACTGCATTTGAGCTTAAAATATTATTTC
>NW_012147853.1:1398460-1401064 GCF_000956105.1 Propithecus coquereli
TTTAATATGAATTTCATGGAGACTTCTTGTACAGTCTTCCAGGATAGTGAAAGTTTTAAATATTGTGACTTATTTTGAACTATTTGTGTAATTCTGTAAATTTTCAATGCAACATATTTTATGAAAAAATAGGACAAAGGGTGAAATGTGGGACATTTTCAGATGCTTCATCAAAATAGAGGGATGAAGGCTGTTCTTGTCAGAGCTAGGAATAACATACCCCCAGGAATAATGACATGTTCTGGCGTTAAAGACGGAATTCAGCCCCATAGGCTTTCTATCTACAACTCTTGTTGGATTAAGTCTTCACAAATTCAGATTGACTTTTGAAAGAAAAGGCCACCTATGCCACTGAAGGTATAAACTTGTCCCAACTCTGTCTCTACTCAACTGTGTGGTGATAGAGGATCATCTTTGACGTTCATTCCTTAGTTTTCTTATCTGTCAGATAAAATAATCTCTAAGGAACTTCCAAGCACTTAAATTCCAGGGCTCTCTGATCCTGAGAATTGGAGCATTTAGTATCGATGACAAATATTCTTGAAGAGTATGATACATCAGTGAGAGCAGCTGCTTTCACAGTGATGGGTGCAGATGTGGAGAGATGACCTCCATCTGGAAGTTCAGCAGGTCCTCTCCCCAACAGAGCCCTCTCTAAATGGCCGTCTGTTTGCATTTCTCACTAGCTTCCCTTAGCATGCCTTGAACATCAAGGTCAAGCAAAGATACACTTGATCAGAGACCCATCAAATTCTACTGCCAGCAACCACAATAAGGAAATCACTAGCAAATTATGAAAGGCAAGCTTAACAGCAACAGTTTGAGGTTGTGCTAGGCTAGAACAACTGCATTCTCCCAGTCAAAAGGGGCTCAGTTTAGGAAAAGACTCTATTCTGTTTCTTCCTTTTAGCTCTTTTGTCTTGTATTTATTACTTTAGAAATGCCACCTGGTGCCATGAGAAGTGTTGAAGGAATATCAAGACCCTGGCTAGACAACTTCTGTTAAATAAGGCAGGGCCACCGTGCAAGTCAATTATTTGGATGGCCTTGGATCAACCTAGTTTTCCCCTCTTTCTCACTTGTAGTTCTCAAGAATAACAGTAGAGTAGGCTGGGAATGCAATATCTTGAGATAAGGAGGGACTGGCCAGAATAACCTGACCTCTGTTCCAGTACCCCCTAGAAACAAGATACACTTCAACATTTTAGCCCAAAGTTTTGCGCTACCCTGGGCATAAAGCTCAGGGCAGGCTGCCTTCTGTAGTCCCTCAGCTGTGGTGAAATTAGAGCACACACGACAAGATTCCATCTGCTCCGGGAAGCTCTTCTGAGCCTTGGAGAACAAGCTCTCAATCCTAGGCTTCTGTTTTCCCTTTTCTGCCTGTCTGAAAGTAATAAACTTGCTTCATGTAACTTATTTTGTGTGGGTGTTCTATCTCACCAGACTCAGACAAATTGCTCACAGCAGACCTTTTGGTTGGCCATAGAGCATTAATATGGCTATGTACATGTCAGAAATCTGGGAGAAGCACATTCTGTCAGCTCTGTTCTCAAAACATGTCCATAAGGTGCTAACAAGTCTGGAGCTTGGTGAGGTCTTGTTCTCTGCTGCAAGACTACCTTATTGTGTCCTTACATGGTAGATCTGTAAAAGGGCCAAACAGGCTCCCTGAAGCCCTTTTAAAAGGCACTACTCCCACGAGACCTACTCATCTCCTAAATGTCCTACCTGTTAATATTATTGTATTGGGGATTAAGTTTCAACATGAATTATTTTTTTGAAACCAGAAAATTATTGCGAAGGTACAAAAGCAGTCACAAGAGCAAGATGTGCGGCAGTAAATTAGATGGCAGCCGCAATACAGGCACAGGACAGGATCACCAGTGGACGCCTGCGCCAGGCGAGGGTCCACACATATGATCTCTCCTCAGTAATTTATATCACGCAAAAAGCAGCACAAAAATAAATACTGAAATGAAACTGCCGAGTCGCACAGAGGCAGTGCTGGTGTGGAGACTCAGGAAATGGAGGGTTCCTACCACCTTTGGAAAAGCGAAGACCTGACTTTTTTGGGAAGTATGAGGCACAGAGACAGAAAACAAACCCTCAGGACAAAGAGGTCCTTGTCTTTTTTCTTAAATTAAATAAAAATTCCATATATTAAATTATGACAATTAAATCACAGTAACGGGAAATGAAAAGCAGAACGCGCCGTCCTTCCCGGCCCTGCTCTGGGGCGGGCAGGGCCTGAGCAGAGCAGCTCCGTCCACCCTGGAGACCGAGGGTAGGGCGTCCCCTCTCCAGCCCATGGCCGACGGTCACCCACCTGCCCATGTCCCAGGAGGCAGGGACACCAAGAGCCCCAAGACTGGAGAGAACTTGCCACCCACTGCGGCCTGTCCTGTGTGTGTGCGTTGCGGCGGGGAGGGGACCCAGCTCCTAGCGCGACACTTGCTGGGTGGGGCCGGGCCTCACTCCCAGGCCCAGCCGGCCGCGCAGCCAGCAGAAGACGGAAGACAAAGGGGAGGCAGCGGGCAGTCTGGGCGTCCTTCCTGGGAGCTGCCAGCGGCCAGAAGCCAGGAGGGAGGGCGACCTGCTCCCGTT
>NW_012147853.1:1402203-1410696 GCF_000956105.1 Propithecus coquereli
AGCTTAAAATATTATTTCAAAATAAAGAGTTTTTAATAAGTAATCATTTTAAATAATTAGGAAAAAAATTGCAGGGCTCATATATCTTATTTCACCAGTCCTCTTGTTTTAAATATTTATGTAAAATTGTGACTGCCTATGATCTTGCAAAATCAATAAGACACGAGGAACACAATGTGAGACACAGATTGATTTGAGAAGTGCAAATGATAGACTGTAGAAAAAATTGTTGGCATCCCACTCATAAATTTCTTAGCACTAACTTATCCTATGCCTGACTCAGAGAGCTTTATCTGTCTAGAAAAACATATTCTGCCCATGGACAGAGCAGAGTGTAGATACCAGGGAATTCACATCTCTGGGAACAACCCCGATGTATGACAAATGGAAAATGTTGGATATTTTCCCCAGCTTTCTTACCAGCTTTGGGACAATTTTGAAACACTGTCCAGAAATCACAGTGGGTCTATACCTGATAACTGTAACAATAATATATTGATTTACACATTTTGTGTTGGCTTCTTTCCTTTCCCACTCTTATTTCAAACTCAAATCCAGAAGTTTCTAGATCACTTTCCAAATAAATTATTTGCACTCAAATCTTTATCGCAAGCTCTTGGGAGGGATTTGAATCAAAGACAATTAATGACATGAGATTCTCTGAGGTAACTTTATTTCATCTCTAGTACTTTGGGGAATATTTGAAATATGAGACAAGCATATTTTGCTGTAAAGGATATTAAGAAACATAATTAACAAAACGTAACATCGTTGCTTAAGTCCATGCTTCCAAGCAGATATATAGGATATATAGGAATTGTAGATGTGCTTGGCTTCCATATTAAATATTCCAATTTTACTGAGATTCTTTTGCAGACTCTGAAATCTGGAAGTGGCCACAATCTCTGATATTTACCCCTACAGAACCATCCTCTCTAACTCCTTGGTTATCAAGGTCAGGATCTTTTTGTTTTCTTTTTGGGAACCCCATAGGCTGAACAGTAATTATTTTCTCTTTGGTACACTCTTTCCTGGAAACTAATATAATTCCAAAATTATCTCAACTATTGCTAGAGGGAGTAAGTTCTAGTCATTTTTCTTAGGTTCACCATGTTTTCCCTTTGATTTTCTTCTGTCTGTATAGGCCATAAAGTTATTTATTGTCCAAAATCATTTCTCCAGGAGATTCTTATCCCACTCAGTCCTCCAACCCATGATCTCTAGATCCATCACCATAAAGTAGTCTTGCTTCAAATAGTATTCCATCAAATCATAGAACTTTAAAGTTGGAGGAACAATTGGTTTGCCTAAGTTATAGATGAAGATATTGCAGTTTTAACTACTTAGTTTATGAAAGAGCTCGAAGCTCACATAATTTCAGTGATGTGACTAAGGTATCACAGTAAGTTATTGATACAACTAAGACCAATAAAAAACAATGTTTTACCACGTTCCACAAACAGCAGAGATAGGAACATGGGGAAAAAAAGGAATAATGACATAGCATGCATATGAAAAAATATAATATTTTATTTACTTTAATAAAATCCAGAAAGAAAATAGCAGTCAATTAAATTGGGACATAATATTTCCAATTGCATTGGTTATATTAACAAGACTTGTACTTAAAGATATTAAAATATAAAAATCAGCATCTTAGAATTAATGGAATACCATAATGATTATGAAAATAATATAGTTGACATTTATAGTTTTATGTTCAAATGGCATATATGTTTTATTTAATTCTCGCAACTCTTTTCTGTTCTATTACAGAATTAATTCTTCATCCTTATTGGTAACTCAGTACTAAGAAATGTTTTCCTTTCTATTTGAAAGGATCCCGAAAAGTTCCATCTGTCATTTTGTTACAGAAAAAAAAATATAAAAATCAGCATCTTAGAATTAATGGAATACCATAATGATTATGAAAATAAAGTAGTTGACATTTATAGTTTTATGTTCAAATGGCATATATGTTTTATTTAATTCTCGCAACTCTTTTCAATCTGTTCTATTACAGAATTAATTCTTCATCCTTATTGGTAACTCAGTACTAAACTACCTAGAAATGTTTTCCTTTCTATTTGAAAGGATCCCGAAAAGTTCCATCTGTCATTTTGTTACAGAAAAAATAATAATAATAACCTGCTGGTTCACAGATTTTATTTTGCATAGGTATCATTTGGAGTACTTATTAAACCACAGATTCATGGCTTCTACCCCCAGATGTTCTGATTTAGTAAATCTGGGGTGGAAACTCAGAGTATGCTTTTCCAAGAACCCTTGGGATGCTACTGTTCTTTTTTATATTTTTCTTCCATATTAGCATTTTAACAGTTAAAAAATCTTAGTTGTCTAATTTGCACATTCAATAATTTAAAGAGTTTGGGGATGTATCAATCAGTGCTTTCTCTTGTGATGGACAGTAATAAAAGTTGTTTCATGGCTAACGGTTGTTGCTGTGCATGAGGTAGGTAGTCTAAGTAGACTGGAAGGCAAGACTGATAAACAGGGCAACCAAATTTGAGCCTCAAAGGAACAGAAGCAGCACCATGGAGAGCAATAACTCTGGCAATAATGTTATGAAATTTTCACATATCAACATAAAAATGGACAATGCAGAGAGGAAAAACGTACTTTTGCTACATTTTTATACGGAACTCCCAATGTTAATTAAATCTCATACTAATTGATTCTTTTATTTATTTATAATGATTTAAGAATGAATACAATGTATCTAGCCCTTTGCAAAGTGCTAAGTAAGATACAAAAGCCGTGGTTGGCTTTATTCTTGTTTTATTTCCCACCTGAGATATACAAAGGGGATTGGATAGCTCTTCACTCTAATCAGAAATTCTAAGGGTGTGTGAGGGGAATTTTTTACCTCAAGCAATAGGAGACCCAAAGAACACAGAGCTCCCCAATTCATACATAAAGGGTATTAGCATACCCACTATTTCTTTTAGCCTCTTCCCCTAGCACCTGCCTCTTCCTCCCCCCACCATATGCACATGTGCGCTCACATACCTTTCAAAACCACACTAGATAAAAATGAAACTTGCAGTTATTATATTAAACAATGTTAAAACATGTGAGAAGTAGAATGCCAAAGAGGTGAATAGGCCAGAGTAATTTTGTTATGTCAGAGCTAGCATATGATGCAGCTTTTTCTATTTATCCTAGTATCTTAAACAATTGTCAACTGATCTCACATTTATAAGTTACTCATATCTAGTGCATGAATGAGAGGCTCAATGACAGAGCTCAAAGTTCAATGGCATTGGAGTACAGAACAACACAGAAAGGAAGAAAGAAAGGGAAAGAAGGAAGTAAATAATGAAGGAAGAGAGAGAGAGAGACCGGGAGAGAGAATCCTATTTAGACTATTATATACACTCATGAGATACTTTCACAGTCTTATTTTTTGCTTTTTAGAAATATCTAATTTCCAATATCTGGTTTGTTCGAAATCTTAAGATTAATATGAGTATCATCTGACAGCATTCTAACAAATGAAGATTATTTTTATCAAGATTTTATATCTTACAAACTTTAAATGACATAAAGATTTGGTGTATATTAAACATTAATAGCAATAGCTTTTCTAATTATCTGTTTGCTGTAATGTTTGGCCATCCCATGGCTTTCATGACTTCAGCCTTTTTTATGTAATATGAGAATGTCTCTTGTATATCGCATAACTCATTTTAAAATTCCTTCTGAGACCTCTGAATTTTATGAAGTAAATTTAGTCAATTTAGATTTTTTATTAGCAATTATCTGGACTAATTTATATCTTATTTCGTACTTTCCTTTTATTATTTATTTACTTCTCTTCTCTTCTGCCTTTTATTGGATTGAGTTTTTGTTGCATATTTCAACTTGTTTCTTTCACCCGTGTAGGATGCTAGGTCTAGAAGAATAAGAGTTATTTGTGTAGAGCCTCCCCAGCCAACCTGTACCTCTGAAATTCAAAATAAACCACACCATATAAACATAGATTTGGGAGCACAAAAGTGTTTATTGTTTATGCCACTGAGACTTGTTACACAGCATTATTGTAGCTATAATTATTTGACATGAAACTATAGGCTGCTGTAACAAATATCAATAATTTGTGGAATTTGGCTTTGGCCAAACAATGAAGAAACTGCTATGGAAAGCTAGAAATATGATAAGAAAACTTGAATATGATGACCCTGTTATGTATTAGACAGTGGTCCCCAATCTTTTTGGCACCAGGGACTGGTTTCATGGAAGACAATTTTTCTATGGATGGGGCTTGCGGGGAGGGGGGTGGTTTGCAGAGCTCAGGCAATGATGTGAGCAATGGAAGTGGCTGTAAATACAGATAAAGCTTTGCTTGCTTGCCTGCCCACCTCTTGCTGTGAAGGCCCCTGGTTTCTAAGTTTCATGGAAGATAATTTTTCATAATGGGGACAGGGGCAGTCCCCAACAGGCCACAGACTAGAGGACCAGTACCAGTCCCACAAGTTGGGGACTATACCTGTAATCCATTCTGTGATCAGTTCATCTTCAGAAAACTTCTTAATATTAATTTTACTTGTTACAAAATTTTAAATAACACAAGCAATTGTAAAATTTATTTTAAAAATGTTACCCCAGATTTCACCACCCAGAATGAAAAATCAAAGAAAGTTTGTACTATGTTGGTGTGCTTCTAAATGTATAGTGAGATAGGTAGATATACAGACTGAAATACAGAATATATATATACATGTATACACTCATGCTGCACATTCTGATGCATAACAGATTTTTAATTGAAATTTTCATTGAGATAATTGTAAATTCACTTGTAGTGTAAGAAATAATACAGAGAGATCCCTTAGATGTTTTGTCCAGTTTCCATAAATAGTAACATTTTGAAATACCATAGTATAAGGTTAAAACCAAGATATTGAAATTGTCACGTGTAGGTTCTCATGTATACCACCACAGTCCAGATATTGTTTTTCCATTCTTGTGATACTTCGCTTAGTAGAATGGGTTCCAGCACTGCAAGGATCCCTCATATTGCCCTTTTACAACCACAGTCACCTCCCTCCCATCCTCCACTCCTGACCTGGCCCTAACCCCTGGCAACCACTAATACATCTTCCAATTCTAAACTTTTGTCTTTTCAAATATCTTACATGAATGATATACAGTTTGTAACCTTTACGGATTGTTTTATTTTTCTTTGCATAATTTCCTGGGAATTCATCAAAGTTGTTTGGTTTATCAGCAATTCTTTCTACTACTGAGTGGTAAGTATTCCTTTATATGGATGTAGTACAGTTTGTTTAACCATTCTCCCATTGAAGTACATCTGATCTGATTGCAAGTCTCCTTCTTGACCATATGGAATATGGTTATAATTATTGTAATGTCATTTTTACTAATTCTGCATTCTACAATACTTTTGAGACAGTTTCTGTTGATCATATTTCTCCCCACTTGTGGTCATATTTTTTTTTTTATTTCAGCATATTATGGGGGTACAAATGCTTTGGTTACATATATTGCCTTTGCACCACCCCAGTCACAGCTACAAGCATGCCCGTCCCCCAGACAGTGTGCACTGCACCCATTAGGTGTGAATTTATCCATCCCCTCCACCCCCTTCCACCTGCCCGATACCTGATGAATATTACTTCCATATGTGTACATAAATGTTGACCAGTTAGTACCAATTTAATAGTGAGTACATGTGGTGATTGTTTTTCCATTCTTGTGGTACTTCACTTAGTAGAATGGGCTCCAGCTCCATCAAGGATAACACAAGAAGTAGTTCACCATTTTTTTCACCATGAATAGTACTCCATGGTATACATATACCACATTTTATTAATCTACTCATGTATTGACGGGCATGTGGGTTTTTTCCAGATCTTTGCGATTGTGAATTGTGCTGCTGTAAACATATGAGTGCAGATATCTTTATTATAGAATGTCTTTTTTTCCTTTCAGTAAATACCCAGTAGTTGGATTGCTGGATCAAATGGTAGTTCTACTTTTAGTTCTTTGAGGTATCTCCATATTACTTTCCGTAGGGGTTGTACTAATTTGCAGTCCCACCAGCAGTGTATAAGTGTTCCTATCTCTCTGCTTCCACACCAACATTTGTTGTTTTAGGACTTTTTGATAAAAGCAAATCTCACTGGAGATAAGTGCTATCTCATTGTGGTTTTAATTTGCCTTTCCCTGATGATTAGAGATGTTGCACAATTTTTCATATGTTTGCTGGCCATTAGTCTGTCTTCTTTTGAAAAGTTTCTGTTCTTGGCCTTTGCCCACTTTTTTATGGGGTTGTGTGATTTTTTTCTTGTTGATTTTCCTATGTATTAATAGATTCTAGTTATCAACCCTTTATCGGATGTGTAGCATAAAAACATTTTCTTCCATTCTGTAGGTTGTCTGTTAGCTCTAATGATAGTTTCCTTGGCTGTATAGAGCCTTTTAATTTGATCAGGTCCCATTTATTTACTTTTGTTGTTGCTATAATTGCTTTAGGGTTCTTCTTCATAAATTATTTGCCTAAGCCGATGTCTGTAAGAGTTTTCCCAACATTTTCTTCTAGAATTCTTATGGTTTCATGCCTTAGGTTTAACTCTGTTATCCACTATGAGTTGATTTTTGTGAGAGGTGTGGATCTTGTTTCAGTCTTTTACATGTGACTTTCCAATTTTCCCAACATCATTTATTGAATAGGGATTCAATACCAATTGCAATATCCACAAAGAAAATAAAATGCCTAGGAATATCTTTAACCAAGGAGGTAAAAGATCTCTACAAAAAGAACTATGAAACACTGAGGAAATAAATCACTGATGATACAAACAAGTGGAAAAATATATTATGCCCATGGATCAGTAAAATCAACATTGTTAAAATGTATGCATCAAAGTGATTTACAGATTCTATGCAATCCCCATCAAAATACCAACGCCATAGAAAAAATAATTCTATGCTTCATTTGGAACCAGAAAATAGCCTGAATAGCCAAAGCAATCTTAAGCAAAAGGAACAAATCAGGAGGCATCATGTTACCAGACTTCAAACTATACTACAAGGGTACAGGAACCAAAACAACATGGTATTGGTACAAAATGGAGACATAGACCAATGGAACAGAACAGAAAACCCAAATATAAATCATCCACATATAGCCAATTGATCTTTGACAAAGCAGACAACAATATACACTGGGGAAAAGAATTCCTATTCAATAAAGGGCGCTGGACAACTGGATAGCCATCTGTAGAAGAATGAAACAGGATCCATATTGCTCACCGCTCATAAAAATCAATTCAAGATGGAAAAAGACATAAATATAAGGCACAAATCCCTAAGAACTCTAGCAGAAAATGTTGGAAAAACGCTTCTAGATATCAGCCTAGGCAAAGAATTTATGAAGAACACCCTGATGGCAATCATAGCAACAACAAAAATAAATAAATGGGACTTGATCAGATGAAAAAGCGTTGCAAAACCAAGGAAATAATCAAAAGAGCAAATAGACACCCTACAGAAGGAGAGAAAATATTTGGAAGCTATATATCCAATGAAGGCCTAATAACCAGAATCTCCGAAGAACTCAAACAAATCAGCAAGAAAAATTAAATGACCCCATTAAAAAGTGAGCAAAAGACATGAATAGAAGCTTTTCAAAAGAAGATAGACAAATGACCAATAAACATATGAAAAATGCTCAATGTCACTAATTATCAGGGAAATTCAAATTTAAACCACAATGAGATATCACCTTACCCCAGTTAGAATGGCATTTATAAAAAGTCCCAAAACAATAGATGATGATGTGGATACAGAGAGAAAGGAACACTTACACACAGGACAACCTCTATGGAAAACAGTGTGGAGATTCCTCAAAGAAACTAAAAGTAGAACTACCATTTGATCCAGAAATCTCACTACTGGGTATTTATCCAAAGGAAGTCATTTTATCAAAAAGACACCTGCACTCAAATATGTTTATTGCAGCACAATTCACGATTGCAAAGATGTGGAATAAATCCAAATGCCTATCAATTCATGAATGGATTAACAAAACGTGGTATATGTATAGCATGGAATACTATTCCACCATGAAGGATATGGATAGAACTGGAGACCATCATCCTAAGTCAAGTGTCTAAAGAATGGAAAAACAAACACCACATGTACTTACTATTAAATTGGAACTAACTGATGAGCACACATGTGCATAGAGAGAAGTACAATTCAATGGAAATCAATTAGGGGAGATGAAGGAGAAGGGGATCGGCAAAAACCTACCTAACAGATACAATGAACACTGTCTGAGTTATGGGTACACTTATAACCCTGACTCAAGCATTACAAAAGCGATCCTCATAACCAAAAACATTCGTACCCCTATAATAGTTTCAAATTGAAAAAAAAAAAAAGAAATTTTGGCTGTGTGTTTTGATATATGCTGAAGATAACTGTGATAAATATAGCGCCTTT
>NW_012147853.1:1412816-1413521 GCF_000956105.1 Propithecus coquereli
TTTCAACATCATTTTTCTACCTCAGGCTGCACATCTTTTATAATTTCAGACTTATGCCAGAACATAGTGCTCCCATCATTACATCACATCCAACTCTTCGTAGTATACCAGTACTCTAAATGCCTTTCTAGATTTCCAAAAGGAGATTCAATTTTCAAAATGTACATGCCTATTGTTAAGGACTATCTACTAAGTTGATGATATGCTAAAGTCTTAATGGGAAATAGTGCAGTGTTTCTCTCAAAATGATCCCTGAATCCACTGCATCAGAATCACCTGAGGTTTTTCAAAATATGAACCAGAAATCGAAAATTACAATCTCCCAGGTAGATAACTGAAACCTGCATTTTAAAAACTGCTTCCAAGTGATCTAATGCACATTAAATTTTTAGAACTGAAGGTTTAGGGGCACTGTCTTCCAAGAAAACATATTTTGATTATTACAGTGACCTTAATATAATTTCATATAATTAGCCATATAAGAAATATTACATAGACTTCAATTGAGATTGAATAAAACAAGTAAACTGTTTGCCCCATAAAACTTTAATATTGTGAAACTAAGACAAACATCCAAGAAGCAAACACCTCTTAAATTCTAAGACAGCAGTAAAAATGTGAATGCTACTTGATACAAAATTTAAAAATGAACCAGGCTGTTATTTAGCTTTTTAACAAATAAACAGGAAACTCAGGTAAAAAACA
>NW_012147853.1:1414181-1415859 GCF_000956105.1 Propithecus coquereli
GTATTGCTATGGCAACTCAATTATCTTGAGATATTCATAGATTACAGTGAAATACCATAATGTTGAAAATCAACATTTTCACTTTTTCATTATCAATCATACTTTTAACATAAAGATGACATGTTTGAGATGTCTTATTTTTTTTCAACGTTTAAAAAGATAATATCAAAAGACATTGTTTATAAGTAAACAAAGTCCTCAAGAACAGTTAAGATTGGGGAAAAAATTAGGAAAACCAACTATCCCCAAATCTCACCGTCCTGTACAGTTCTTATCCCCATGTGTGTGGGTTTGACTGGGCAGGGGTGAGGGCAGAGAGATGTTAGGAAAGTAATTGCAAAGTAAATATTAAAATGTAAAATATAGCATGTGGCTTTGAAAAATGAGAAAGCAGATAAAAGGATAGCATTTTAGCCTTAAAAAAAGAACTTTCCATTGAAACATGAAATCTTCATGAATATGATCTAAAATAACATTAAATCACAACGTTGCAAGTTTTTTTTTTTTTAAATTTAAAGACCCATTTATGATGGTGGTTCACTCACCTTCTCATAGGTTCTTGAGGCTACAAAAGATTGACACACAGGTAAGAGATAAACTTATGCAACCGACACGAGAAGTAAAAAGGGGAGCACAAGTATTGATATGAATGTGTATAATTAAATGACTCAGCAGAGAAAATGCAGCGACTGAGTAAAGAAAAGAAATTTCCTAAAGAAGCTAGAAGAATAAAATGTTTCTAACTCAGAAGTTACATTTAGTAGTTTTCCTTATCTACAGGTTGAAGCTGAGCGTATTATAAACTCACCAAACAAAACTTGTATCTATTCAGGGGTCAGTAGGATTCAAAAGTCACTTTAAAAATCATGTTGAGAGTTTATAAATTTTGGACATCCTTCTAAGTGTGTGGCAAAATGATCCAAACTGTTCAGTGTTTCTAAGAACACAGGAGGATTTTATGACTTACCATGTATTTTAAGTATAAACATCTCAACGATCTTTTTTTTGAATCAGTTATGTCTTGGGGTCTTGAGGCTTAAGCATAGAATGCAAGAAAGAGACTGAAGGAATAGTGAGTGAAGCACTATATGGTAACACATTTTTGCATCTTTGGTATGGGAAATGGAGAATTTAATGCAGCTAGTATTCCTGCCTTTGACAAAAATTCCACTTGAAGCCTATATTTTTTTTAAAACTGGAGATAAAGATCTGTAGCTTTTCCTAGACCAACAAATGATCAGTTATTATCACCAATAATTAAAGGGGATTTTCCTGAAATATTTGCTTCAGGATATCAGAATAAGGCTTAGAAGGCTTAAACTACATGATATAACAACCTCAATATTTCAGTGGCTTCACATAACTCAAAGCTTTCTCTTCCTCTCCCCCGCCTCACATTGTACTCCAACACAGTTGTCCTGACCTTGGCTATTTTCTTCCAAGTGACAAGGACCCAGGCTTCCACCATTTGGTGCCTCTACCTTCCCCATGGTTCTGAGTCCTCTAATATTTAGCCAATAGGCACAAAATAGAATGGAAGATGAAGTGCAGGAGGCTTTCACGAGCTGGGCTTGAAAGTGGTATACAACATTTTTGCCCACACATTCTTGGCAATAATCCAGTCATATGGCTGCACCTAACTCCAAAGAAGGATGGGGTATGTAGCTGAGCTGTGTGT